>NW_017306991.1:126897-149108 GCF_000935625.1 Nanorana parkeri
TTAATCGAGGAATTAATCGTTAATTTCCACAGCCCTACTTAAAATATTATTTTTAAAGAAAGAAAATGTGTCAGGTTATATGTATTACCAAGCACACATGGAATATGCTGCAAACCAAATAGATCATGCGATAACAGAAATTTACCAGCAATATACATGCAATAAGAAGTTGTAGACACTTGACTAAGATAATATATAAGAAGGCGGTAAGTACACAAAAAGTAGAAACCTGCAGGGAAGAGAAGAATTTATGATATGTAAAAGGCAAAAAAGAAGATGTAAGAGAACACTACAGGCAGGAAGTGGAGCACAGCCCGGAGAATTTACGTTTAGACTTGCAAGTGGAATGGAAGCAAATTAGGAAAGCAATCTTATAGCCAGCAGGCAAGCTGTTGTAAATTGAAATAAGGCATAAAGGGGGGACTTGTATGATAAAGAACTGGGGTCATTACATTACTCTGAAAATAATCCTCACCTTCTCACTCTTTGGCTACTCCCTTAGCTGCATCTTCAAAACCCTGCTCTTCCAGTCAGTTTTTGAAGGATTATGAAACAGTCAAGGTTGGAGAATATATGCTTGATGCACAAACCTAACAAACCTTTTTATATGATCCCATAAGATTTAAAAATGACAATTATGTGGCTCAAAAAATTATCCTTATCCCTGTGCTAAAGCATTGTCAATTTAGTCTAATGGCAGAGCACTGCCCATCAAATGGAAAGCTTGTGCAAGAAAGAACTCACAAGACTTAGACAACATATCAACCAAGAGGACAAACAAAAAGGGTCATCAGTGTAGCCTCTGCAATGTGCAGCAGAAGATGTCTCTATACAAAAGAAGATGGAAACACAAGATGCTAGAATGAAGGACATGCTGATCAATATGGGCAATATGAAACAGAGGGAGACAAAATAATGTGTGGGTGCAAAGTCTGACAGAGCTGATCGACAAGGTATAATGAATTCCCTATTTTCAGGTCAATTAAAAATGTTTTAACAGTTAAACGCAGAGATCTACTCTAGTGAAAATCATCAAGGGCTTTACCCATGACACCTAAGAGATTTCCTTTGCCAGCTCTGTTACTACAAAGTGAAATAATCTACCATAGCCAGAGATAGACAGGAGCGAAACATTGCCTTTGATGTGATAAAGCTGCAATTATTTAAAGATCTAACTAAACACACTTTGGCACTGCATCAATCTACCAAAACCCAACTAATATTACTAAGTGCCATGAATAACTATAATAGATGGCAGTATCAGCTGGTGCTCAGAAAGGATGGCAAGTCATTCTCTTTCAAACCTTCTCGAAAATATTCTCACATCATCTTGCTCTGAATCTCCAACAGTATCTTTCCTACATTGGCACTTTGCACCTGATCTTCTCAGGCTTTTCGTGCCCTATACGTCAAATTGGTACTTGGCTCCAATAACTAAAAACATTCTTCTATGTACCAAAAACACACACATAGAAGACCAACAAGTCTTCTATGTACCAAAAACACACCTGGACTCTGAAAGGTCTAGGGGAGACCCTCCCTTATCACTTTTGCCTCTTACAACCCTTCTGTTGACCTTTATACATGTTATGCAGCAGTACTGCAACAGTTCAACAGTAATGCCTTCTGTTCAGTGTTCAGAATTGGTCTAAAATTTACTTGACAGTTTCTGAGCTCCCCCAGTGAGTTTTCTTCCCTAATACTTACACTAAATTATTTCAAAACCTGAGAACTACAACAACAGCAGAGGCCCTAAATTACCTGCTACTCCCAGGGAAAATGCCACACTGGAAGGAAAAGGAGTAAAGACCCCAACTCCAAAACTACTCTTCACCATCCTTCCTATGTTTCAAAGTAACAAATGGACATAAACATATATATCAGGGCTCAAAAACTCGCCACAAGTTGTCCCACTATCCCCAACCCTGCCCCGGCCATAACTCCGTCAGGTCAGCGGTGTGATGGCGAGTACAGAGACCTGCAGTGTGATTCACAGTACAGAGACCTGCGGTGTGATGCCGAGTACAGAGACCTGCGGTGTGATGCCGAGTACAGAGACCTGCGGTGTGATGCCGAGTACAGAGACCTGCGGTGTGATGCCGAGTACAGAGACCTGCGGTGTGATGCCGAGTACAGAGACCTGCGGTGTGATGCCGAGTACAGAGACCTGCGGTGTGATGCCGAGTACAGAGACCTGCGGTGTGATGCCGAGTACAGAGACCTGCGGTGTGATGCCGAGTACAGAGACCTGCGGTGTGATGCCGAGTACAGAGACCTGCGGTGTGATGCCGAGTACAGAGACCTGCGGTGTGATGCCGAGTACAGAGACCTGCGGTGTGATGCACAGTACAGAGACCGGCGGTGTGATGCACACTACAGAGACCTGCGGTGTGATGCACATTATAGAGACCGGCGGTGTGATGCACATTACAGAGACCGGCGGTGTGATGCACAGTGCAGAGACCTGCGGTGTGATGTACAGTACATAGAAAAAATAATAAACATAGAAAAAAATGTGCTAGTACATCTCATAAAATGTGTACATATAGAAAATCCTGTGTTAAATCTCACAAGTGATGTACAACTCCCTCTTAATCTACATAACCATATGTGAAGTACATTACTTCTTGATACAATAAAGTCCTTGAAATATGTCATGATATATCTTCCAACTTTTATAATCAACACCACGTCAGTGAATGCATAAACAATACCGTGCTCAAAGATAAGATCTGGCCGCACTCACCGACTCCTATTGCTCACCATATTTTAGATGAGATGTACTAGCACACACTAGCACCACATTTTATGAGATGTACTAGCACATTTTTTTTCTATGTTTATTATTTTTTCTATGTTTATCTAGACCATTAGACCAAGAGTTTTTTCTTAGTATCATCAGCACGGGCATTGTGCAACACAGTTGTTGTGTATGAAACAAAATTGTTTATCCCTTTGTGACACTTTCAAATTTCATACTATTTTTCTAACATTTTAGGAATATTTTGAGTTTGAAGCGCAGTGCTATTTTCTTTTTTCCTGTTTTGGGTGTACTCACCTATTAAGCACAGCTGCTCTTAGAGTGTTATTTGATTCCTAGCGCAGTTTTTTTCTATCTAATGATCTATGCCAATTGTTTAGGGACTTCTACAGTAAGAACACAAGGGACATGATCTCACAAAGCATTCACTACTTGGCCTCCTCTTATAAAATAGTCAGCACCAGCAATTTCAATGCTGTTTTCACACCAGCACCTCATTGTAGCCTCATACCTCAACTATCATAAATCAGAAATACTTAATCCATAACTTCATCTGAACACATCCACCTAAAAAATCCTATATAGAGCAACTAATGCAATTCTTAAATATTTAGGTGTCCAGATGCCTAGAAATATATCCCTTTTGTAGAACAAAAACTTTAAACCACTCCTAATTTATTTCCTCATTTGCAATAATATCACTACGCTGTTCCTTTAGTATTGATATATAAAGTAAGTAAACGTATTTACATGTTCAGTTCCAATTACCTTTCTGCACTATAGCATTACAAAATGGAAAAAGAGACAAAAGAAACAATAATGCTATGTTAGTGTTCAAAGGAAATGGTCCCAGTGGTATTTTAATCTGATGGATAGCCCCAAGGAGACCAGTTCATCAGCACTCTGAATGCCCTGATTATAGTATGCTCACCTGCTTCAATGTCCAACAACCATGATGAGCAACATTATTGTCAGTTGTTAATAATTATTACCTAAATAGAAAGTCTATAGGGTTTGCATAATGGCATGTTGATTATTTTCTATTACCCTTACTAACCAGTCAGATATGTGTAAATAATCACTATATGTGTCTGATGTTTTCTGTATGGCAATAAATAATAATAGATACACTTGTTATATTTAATTCATGAATGCCTTTACAACTAGCCACTAAATATGTTTAAGGTATCTACCAATTCATACAGTGTACATAAATATAGACACAATAAGGAGCAGATTAGTAAAATTACACTAAGAAAGTAGCATTAGTAATAATGCAAGCTTAGACACCAATTAAGCTTCTCTTTAAATTCAATTTTTCTTAATGTCCCTTGCCCCTCGTCAGTCAAATAACATTTTTATCATAAATTAGCCTAAGGCTAATCTATGCAGAAGAAACAGTTTGCAGGATGTCTTTACTTCTCTTGCACGGAACAAAACCTATGACCTTCACCATTCTCACCATCAACTTGGATTTGAAGTTTTAGACACAGTTTATTTGTAAAATAGGAAGTCTGCAGTCAATGCATCATGGTGATTGAATGATTTGGTATAAAAGGGAAGAATTTATTTCTCTAGCGTACTGGGCTGTTTTCATTGGGTTGCCAACCATACACTAAAGATGATTTGCATCTTAACTTACATGGTTTCTTCTGTGTTAGACTCTATGGGTGGAGAGGTTTTTACACTAGGTTGGATGGGGAATTCTGCAAACTACGTGGGGTATTAGCTAACATAACTGAAAAACAGCAATCAGCAGTGGCAAATGGTTTATCTGCCTGGAGGAAGTTGCAGCTGCAATGATGTACTATAATGTATAGAAGCCAAACACATACAAATGTAAGTCAGCAATCGCAATCAGGGTTTATCTGCCTGGAGGAAGTTGCAGCTGTAACGATGTACTATAATGTATAGAAACCAAACATAGGTTAATTCCTGATATTAAAATAAATTAATTGCTAGCTGTAGTTTTAAAGATAATTACAAAACATAGCATCACATTTGTGAACACCATTTTATGAGTTAACAATGTTCATATAACAAAGTTTGCAGTGATGCCATAGTAAAATGTTATTATAATATAGTGATTATTAAAATGAAGGGATATCTGGTTAACATTTGTAAGCAAAACCTTGTTATCTTGCATTACATTTCACTTCTCTTCTGTACACTGCTTTTATATTTCTAGGAAGTGCTTAAACCCCAAAGGGGACTTGAAAAAGAAATACATTTTTTTTTCTTCTTTAAATTGAGTGTATTATTGCATATTCACCGTTTTAGCATTGGTTGCCCAGAGGGCTTCTCTTCTAGTAGTATTTTTATCTCAGTGTATACACATACTTGGCATGGTATTTAAGAGGAAAATGTAATGCACTGGTTTCTTCTGCTATCCTTTGGGAACATTGATGAAAACATTAAAAAGGAATAGTGGAAACACATACCCATTCATATGGAAAATAGGCGAATTCCTATTTGCTTTCTGGCCCATCTATTATACTAAAAAATAGGTTTGTCTGTTATCCTCAAAGGAATCATTTTCAAGCTGTTCTTCAAGTATGGGCTAGCAGACGTATTCAGACTTCATTCATGGATTTCATTGTTCAAACAAATTTAAAATATATATATCTATATATATAGATATATATATATAGATATATATACACACACACACACACAAACAGTCAAAAGTTTTAGAACACCTCCATTTTTCAAGTTTTTATTGAAATGTAAGCAGTTCAAGTCCAGTGAATAACCTGAAATGGTACAAAGGTAAGCAGTAAACTGCCAGAGGTGAAAAAATAGAAGTTTAGGTTACAAAAACTGAAAAATAATGTAAGTAAATTAAGCCTTGAAAGTTTATGCTAAGAATTCCTACAAGTGTCTCAACTTTTTTTGAAATTCTCACAAGACACCTGTCTGTACAAAAGCAGTGTTGGGACAGATTGTGTTACTACACCCCCTTAAGCAATATTTGGACAGTATTATACTGCAGGAAGTAGCATGTTGCTCTCAAAATGGCAAAAAAGACAAATTAACAAAGGAAGACAGACCATTATAACCCTTAAAAGCGTAGGTCTTTCCTTTAGAGAAATTGCAAAGAAAGTCAAGATGTCAGTGAGTATAGTTTCCTACACCATCAAAACGCACTTGGAAACTGGAGGAAACCCTGACAGGAAGAGGTCTGGCAGACCCAAAGCCACAACAGAATCAGAAGACAAGTTTCTGAGAGTCAACAGCTTGCATGACAGGCATCTCACAGGACAAGAGCTTCAAGCACAGCTTAACACTGAAGTAAGCAAGTCTCAGTTTCAACAGTAAAAAAAAAGGTGAGAAAGGAGCAGATAGGCCCAATAAAGGATGAAAGTGGGAAGCTAGTCACAAACGATAAGGAGAGTGCCAAGGCGCTGAACGCTTTTTTTCTCCTCAGTATACACTCAGGAGGGAAACGGGTTTGACACACATGATAAAACTCCCAGTTTAACTCAAAATATACCCCAGTGGTTGACGGAAACCGGGATACAACAAAGACTTAAAATGCTCAATGCAAACAAAGCAGTGGGTCCGGATAACCTGCACCCCAAGGTACTTAAGGAAACAAAATAGGTTATAACTAGCCCATTAATCCTCATTTTTAAGGACTACTTAATGACTGGTAGGATCCCCAGTGATTGAGGACTAATGTCTTTATTCAACCTCAAATACTATGTAACTATATAACTGTGACGAGAAGACTTCAAGCTGCAGGTTTAACAAGTCGAGTGGCATTAAGAAAGCCATTGCTAAGATGGCAAAATAAGAAAAAGAGGTCTGCCTGGGCCATGAAGCCCTGCTAGTGGACTACTTAAGACTGGTAGAAGGTCTTATGGACCGATTAATCAAAATTTGAGATCTTTGGTTCATCACACAGGGTTTTTGTTCACCATCAAGAAGTGAAAGGATGGTTCCTCTGTGTAGACACCAACTGTCAAACATGGAGGTGGGAGTGTGATGGTCTGGGGCTCTTTTGCTGGATCCAGAGTCAGCAACTTGCCCAGAGTAAGTGGCACCCTGAACTAAAACTACTACAACAGCATTTTGCAGAACCATGCAATACCCTCTGCCTATGCCTATGCCTATGCCTAGCTGGTCAGAGGTTCATCCTAAAGCAAGATAATGACCCAAACATACCTCCAGGCTGTGTCACAACTACCTTAGAAGAAAAGAGCAAGACAGAGGGCTTCAAATGATGGAATGGCCAGACTTAAACCCCATCGAGCTGAACTGGGCTTTATCTGCAAAACGTGGCTAGTTTAATGAGTCCAAAATTTAGATTACATTTTGTTAAAGAAAACGACTTCATGATTTCTTTTGGATCTCCAATTGTGCATTATTTGCTCTATGCTTTGTTTTCAGAGTACATTGAGACATTAAAATGCATAAATTTCAATAAAAACTGGAAAAATTGAGGTGTTCTAAAACTTTTGACCGGTATATATATTTACATACATATAGACCCTTGCTTATATGCAGAGATTCACCTTACAGAACTCCATGTAGATCTAGAAAACATTCACAGCATAATATTCAGTCATTTGTCCAGTCACAAAATGCTTGTGTGCAACATCCATAAGATTTTCAAGTAGGCAACATTGCATTGTGTTGCAAATAGAAATTAATGGTGACATTTATTAAGGTAGACTGTAATAGGCTACAAAGACTGCCTCTTAGTAACTAAGGCTGTCTTGGTTTTAGCTATATTTCTAGCATCTCAGCTTAGTACCATATTGTTATAATATAGATGCAGATCACTGTCTGGTCCTGGCACAACCACCACAATACATGAAAGGCAACATTTCTACAAGTCAAATGTTCTTGTGGAGGCGTAAAATGTATTTCCACTTTTGCAGTCAAATTTGGGAAAACCCTGCTATACTGTATGTTTGTTATGTGATCTTATTTACACAGCATACAGAAAAATTATTGGGAAAAAAATATGTTTTACCTTTTAGATGTTTTGTTAAAGCAGGCAAAAAGGTTGATTCCAGGTTTTCCTCAGCAACTTCATGGTAATCTGTCCTAATGGAAAGGCTTAGGACTGAAATTTGAGGATTGTATTTCTCTCAATCACTTAAATAACATACAATGGGCAAACCACCTCAGACCCCTTACCCCTCACAGCCTCTCCTAACATTGCAAAGAAAGATAAGCAAGTAGAAATGTTAACCCTTAAAACCCTAACCCAATTAGAAGCAGTTTAAACTGCAAGATGCATTTTTTCAATATTTTTTTAAATTATGCTTTGTGAATGGTAACAAATATAAAATAGGTGTTATCCCAATTTGGCTGCAAAAGTAGAAATACACTTTAAGGTACCTGGAGATAAATAAGATGATAATTACCTAATCCAGGCGATAATGTTGGTTGGGAAACAAACACATCGACAATCTAACCTGTGTAGATGCCCCTTGACTGAAAGACATTGTCAGTTATTGGAAGAATTGATCACCTGGGAAAATATTCCCCACTTATTAATATTGTACCCCTGAGATAAGGCCAGCAACTGTTTAAATTCATGCGGCAATTATTCTATATAATGATCGTGCAGCAGTTGGACTCAATTTATTGACAACTTTAAACTATGTAAGTTTTTGTTTGTAAGGTAGTGCAAAGCACAGTAATCTACAACAATCAATCAGAACTGGTCTTTCACTGATTTCATGTTGGTAAATTAAAATTTTATTAAAGGCCACGGATACTGCACTTTATACATACACCATACATTTTCCACTGTATTATTAAATAAGCTTTTATATGATTTACAAAAGCTCACAGTCATAAGATAATTAAATTACTAATTGATTATTTTTCCCATATTAAGGAAATAAAAGTAGCCCTGTAAAAGTTCTAACAGCAGAGTGGGTTTCTGATTTTGTGAGTTTCTTCATTACAGAGATGACTGCACTTCCATAAGGCTAATGCACAGGATTTTACTTTAAACTACATAGCTTTATAAGAAAGTAGTGTGGCAGTGCATGGCAATGCCACTGCGTTATCTCCATTCCTGTGTCCAGAATCTAAGTGGCCAGCACATGCTGATGGCACAGGTGTGCACAGCCTTTAAATTAAAGTTGCTGGGAAGGGTTCAAGACTCCACCTGGGAGACAGGAAGGCTCCACCCAGGAGTCAGAGTGGAGTCCAGTGCAGCAGGGTGCTGCAGATTGGGAAGAATCCCCCAGTGTGCAGGTTAGCACATGACTGAGGCTCTCTGGAGGAACAGACAGTGGGCTGAGGCCGAAGCAGCTGTGCTGCAAATGCAAAGCCAGGAGGCTGGATGGGCATGGGCTGCCATGAGATGCTAAAGAACCCCTGCAAGGGTAATTGTTCTGTTTTGTGAACTTTCATTTAATAAAAGTGGGCAAGGAAGCCCTTGAATGAAGATTGCAGCGAGTGGATGCGTCCTTAATGCGCTACCATTGGAAGCTAAATCTCACAGTAGATTAAATCTATTAAGTTATTAAAGTGAAAAGCACTTAACCTTTATAAAATAAACTGATTTACACATTTTGATTTTCTTTTCTTTCCAACATACCTGTTGATCCTGCCAGTTTCCCTGCCCTATGTGTCTGTCTTTTCTAGGGTGACAAGATTGTAATAGACCTTTTAAACTCCGGACAGCATTGCCACATTCTGCTCAGCAGCACCAGCACTGAACTACATTGCTATGTGATGACTCAACCTCTTTCTCCTGTCTGGTAGCATCAATCAGGAGGTAGTACCATTGTGTAGTCAATCAGGAGGAAGAGACTGTTCATACACACAAGGGCATGTCATGCCTGTAATTTGCCTGCTTTACAGTGAATAAAAGTGCTGCTATCTAGATGGTAGTTGAAGTCTACTGGCAGTGAAAGATACAGTATGCTGTTAAATTCCACCTGCTTCTCTTGCCGCTCACACTACAAAATAGAAGATGACTACTGTTAAAAAGAAGAAAAAAAGTATTTGGAGTGTACACCTGTAAAGATTACCAAATAAAGTATCAAGTGTGCAAGCTTTCCAAAACAATGGCATGGAGACATCCTCCAATAATCTAGTTCCCGGACATATTGTAGCATTAATCCCCCACCACTAGACACGGCAGGAGGATACATCCCTGGCCACAGATAAGCGTTTTTACATTATGTATTTGTAAGTGCATGTGATTCTAAATGTATCTCCATTACAGTAATTGCTACACTACACTGGTAAACTCCCTTGTATTTTACTTGTAAAGATTACATTTCTTTTGATGGTTTACATCTGCTTTAAAGAAAAAATATTTCTACAATCAAGAATGCATATTTAGACTTTTTAATATACAACAATCACAAACTCCACTATATGAACCCTATCTGCAAGTTTATTTTAATGTAAAAAAAATCTGTGATCTATGATATTAGATGTCTAGATATACAAGATAATAGTAAATGTCTTCCCCTGAGTACACACCCTAATTTTCATATTTCTAGTCTTCTGGAACACGGTCTTATTAAGTAATGCCCTAATACAATAGGACTAAATGTGTCCATAGCCATCACATGGATGTCAGAAGACTATCAAATGATTTTATTGTGATAAAGCTCAGTATTTATGCACGCTTGCTTATATCAATAGAATGTACACATATTGTGAAGGTGCTCTGGTGCCAGCCTTATCTAGAGAGAGAGAGAGAGAGAGAGAGAGAGAGAGAGAGAGAGAGAGAGAGAAATACTGATTATGCAGAAAAATCTTTCCTGGACCATCTATCTTCCCCTAAGGCTGGTTTACCCAGAGGTGTCTGCACAAATTGCATAGACATATAACAAAATAATTATCATGTTTATGGAAACAGTAAGCCCGCCCTGTTATTTGTGTAAAAAAGAAGATTAGGCTTGTTTTGAGCACAAAAGAAACTTAAAGTGCATGTAAACCCAAAATGTTTCAGTGTACTGTATTTGGCATTATGCCTCACAGTATATGGTTTTCTTAAGCAAAACCGCAAAACCTTTTTTTTATTAATCTGTTCATAGTGTCTTACCTGCAGATCCTGCCAAAAACAAAACTACATGCTGCAGGCTGGCAATGATAGGCCACGACACCCCCCCCTCCCCTCCCCCTGCAATTAGCAACAGCATTGTCAGCTGGTCATGTGCACTCCTTCAGCGGGTTATTGGACTTCCTATCAATCTAACAAATAGACACCCCAAAGGCCTACTGAAAGAATAGTACAACAGGCGGACAATATTACTGCTAATCACAAGCTAGTTTATTTGTGTTGTCAGCCTGCCATAGGAAACACTGTTACTGGCAGGATCTCCAGTAAAAAAAACTTTGCAATAGATTAACAAAAGCATTTGCTTAAGAAAACTTTACACAGTGAGACATGATGAAAACTACATTTAGGTTTTACATACACTTTATATTTTCCTTTATCTTGCACAGTGTTCATGAATATCATGAGGATATCTGTTACCTTTAGTACTGTACTGTCTGTCATTCATTCCTCTTTGTTTGATTAAATAAACAAAAACATATATTTTTTATTTTATTTTCTATCCTGAACTAAAGAGACAAGAGATTTTTGGACAACACTACTATTTTCTACTGAGCTCTAATGTTTGTACCAAATCACCATGAGCACAAGCGACAAACATTTGCAAAAAAAGTTCATCCATGATAATGTCAAGTTATGCAAAAAAATATTTGCTTGCCCAATAAAAAAATACAACAATAATCTAATTTTCTTAGATATACAGTCTTTCGTTTAGCAAGGTATGCTATCACTCAGCGCTATTGTCAACAACCAACTAATAATGATATAATGCAGTATGTAGACTCTGGCCCTTATGCTCTCACAATGCTATAAATAATTGAAGAGGTTTACTATTTATTACAGATGCCATCAATAAATTAGCTGCTTAGCTCCATCCCTTGGCTCTGTTTATCATACTTACTTGTAATGTGGTAATGAGTAATGATGTCACAAGCAAAGAGCAGTTAACAACTTAGCTTGCCATATATATGTGTCCTTTGACTGCCAGGACAGCAAAAATGTTTAGTACATTTCTCATCCAAGGGTTAACCTTCAATATTTCTTTGTTATTCCTGGATACACTTATTTTACATGGTCATCTGTTTGCACTTCATTCTAATAATGTTGATAATCTTTTACATATTTTATTAATTGATAATATAAACACTGAAATACAGTTACGGTCATCTTTTTTTTTTTTACAATTCTGTAAATACATTTAGTATTAAAGTCTTCTGTAAGGTACCTATTTTTATATGACAAACATTTATATGCAATGTTTTTTGGAGATGAAAAATGTAATGCCACATGCTGGCCATCTACATGTAGATCATTGATCTGATACAATAAAAAATATAATATTTGCTGTATCATTATATTTGCCTTATCATTGAACCTTACAGACAGTGCCACATTTAAGAATTTGAGAGTGTACCACATTAAACATTTATAAAAGCTATAGAGCAAATGGTACCCTTGCAAAACAAGTTCAGGAATTTAAACCTACTTTCACAAATTGCATATTGCTCTATAAAGTAAATAGGTTTTAACAAACTTGAAAGAGGAAGCGATATCATTATGGGTTCTTGAATATGCTTTCATTACATTGATTTTTATACAGATATTAGATCTTATCAACTTTTTATCGTCAACCGCTTAGAAGTAGAAATAATAATTTCATCAACTCTACTAACTGAACTTATGGCTGCCATTTGCAGTCCAAGACTGTGACACAATCCTAAAGTTCGAAAGCTGAACAATATATGGTAATTTGTATAGTACAAAGGGGGTTTATTTATGAAATCATGTGAGCACATTAGGAGTGAATACAGAGTATTTGTCTTTGAGAACAAATAAGCTCACTCAGAAACATTCATTCAAAGGAGATTTCTGAATCAATACAGTAAAAGCAAAGCTATCCATACAGATCTGGCAACCAGAGACCTACTTCACAATATTGGGAGGCACCATCCTCAAACAATACGGCTTGTCATGGTGAAGACCAAATCTTACAGATCCAGGCAGTCTAGTCAGGTGACATGCATGTTTATAACACCATAGGTGTTTAGACACCATATAAATGGTTAAAGCGGCCTTCAAACAATCAAATTTTTCATGCTGCCTAATAATATCAGAAGAATTAAAGAATCAAAATTCTGAATAAAATTCAAGCTGAATCCCCAGCAGATAAACATTAGAGGTTCACAGAAAATAACCTTTCAGGTTCAAGATATCTTTGCTCAGGCACAGAATCAATGCACTGAGCCAGCCTTGAGTTGACTGATGTCTACTGTGGAGCTGCAGTATTGCTACTTCAAAGTTCTACATATCAGTTACCAGATGGCACAGACATACACTTAAATTGAATATGCTTGAGCAATCCAGGCACTGATCATTAATCAAGAGACGTTAGAAAGCTCGCCACCTGCATACTCTAAAGCGGGACTTTGGGCAAAATTTCAAACAATGAAAATTGCCCCAAAATGGTGTAGAATATAATGCTGATTTTGTCTACGGGATGATCTAAAACCAAATCCCATACTTTACTTTATGGTGCTGCGACTGCTGGCAGTCCTTCCTCCACTCTGTAGTGCCATACACTCCAAGACCAGTGGAGGTCACTGGTGGAGTAGTAAAATGTGGAGTAAGGTAACTAAACCACTGATTTAGATAATCTCCTAGACAAAATCAGCATTGTCTTCTGCATCAGCTGGGTGGGTTCCCAATTTTAATTGTTTGGCCTTTTGCCAAGAGTTAGGCTTTAATTGAAATGCAGCTGAAGTTGGATCATTACTTAAGGCACACATATGACTGTGGTGGTTTCCTACAAATTCACATCTGTCTTTGAGGAATGTATTCTATCCAACAAATATTATCTGTATAATGAAGCTCAAGTTAAAAAGCAATTCTATGCAAGAGCTGAAATCAACCAGTGACATTCAAATAAGATCAAGAAAGCAACAGAATTGTGCTTAAATCAGAAAGTTCACTCAAGTCACATTAGTTCTTTGTCACCACAACCCAAAGAGCCCCTCTGAAGGTTGCTGGGAATGTCTGGAATCATGTGCTGTGTTAATTTCTCTCTGTTTCTGTACCAAACACATTTGGGTACATAAATGGAAAAAGTGATGGGCTTGTGTTCACTTTAAACAGGTTTTGAATTCGCAAACAAGTGTATTGGGAGGAAAAACCCACATGAGGCAGTTCAAATGTAGCTCAGAAGGCGGTCAATTGCAGGTCAAATGCACCTGTCGATTAATTCTGAATGATCTCAAATGCATGTCTAACCCATGGCATCGACACAAGCCTACAGCTCCTCGACAAAGGCCCATAAACATACAAGTCAGCACTGAATCTGATTGGTGGCTGTGGGAAACTTTTTAGTACTGGAGGGTTTTACATTTGGTTTTATTATGTGAGAATAAGCTCAGAGCCTACAGAGGATATCTTTTGAAACAATTTCCCTGCATCACAACATGGGTTCTGCGATCACAAAATTACCAGTAAAAGCATGTGGGGACTACTGATGTACTACAGCAATGACTCAGTCAGAAACTGAAATAATAGGCTGTTCTGCCTGTATATATTTCATAATACATGCTACGTTTTGACAGGAGTTTGCCTTGAAAGGTTTAAGAAGTATAACGTTCACTACAGTATCATCTCTAACATAAGTAAACCATTACATTTCTTAGAGAATACATTTTTGTAATCATTCTAATTCCATCTGCTACTATGCTGGGTATAAAACTGGGGTAGTATGTAGTTTACAAATGCAGATTTGCCCTAATGAAACTGCTAGTTGCCTGGCTGTTATGCAATACTTTATGATTAACTGACCTGAAACAAGTACGCAGATAAGCACTTTAGAATTCAATTGCTGCAAGCTTGTTCCAGGTCAGTGACTCAAAGTATCGAAGCCCGAAACAACCAGTCAAGTAGCATTTTTCAAAATGCTTATTCAAAATTACTTCTTATACTGAACACCATCTAGCACAAATCTGTTAACTAAAGATAATATTCCCAGACAACTAATAAGGAGCGATACATGCTAGACTATATGAAAGAAAACATGAAGATGTCATTGTAAACAAGAATTCCCTTCATTATACAAATGTAATTAAAGGAATGAGCAATTAGAAGGAATTATTTAATTAAATGATCAGTAGACATCAGCAGAATCCTAGTTGCTTTTTGTTTGTATATCCCTCACAAATGTCTGCTATTATGTAATTGTTATAGCTGTAAATTAGCCTTTAAAATGTTTTTCATTCTATCCACTTCAGTAACTAGTGATTCCTTTTTCACAACCCAACAACTATAGGTAAAACAAAATGCACATCCAAAGGGATAGTTGGAAATGTGATTGACAAGAGGGTAAACCACATTAATAGAAGGCATTTCATGGTACAGCAAATACGGTAATTAAAAGAACTTGTTAAAAGGAATTTGTAACTGATCAGAGAGCACACGAGGAATTTGAAACTGGCACAGAATGGCTGATGGTTGATTGGGGGCCCTGTGACAGAGAGATGGGCACTGGAGAGGGACACTGTAACTGGAGAGTTGCACTGTGGCTGATGGTGTAGGTGCTGTGGCTGACAGCAAGGCATTCTCTTACTGATGGGGTAGGTGTGTGACTGAGGGGGTAGGCAAGTGACTGATGGGGGGAGATGCTGAGACTGATAAAGGTAGGTGCTGTGAGTTATGGGGTAGATGCTGTGACTGATGGGGATAGCTGTGTGACTGATGGGGGAAGGTGCTGTGACTTATGGTTGTAGACGATGTTATGGATCGGGGTAGGTGTTGTAACTGATGGGAGAGGTGTAATGACTGATTGAGGCGGTGCTGTAACTGATAAGGTTAGGTGTTGTGACTGAGTGGGGTTGGTGTTGTGACTGATGGGGTAGGTGCTGTAACTGATAAGGCTAGGTGTTGTGACTGAGTGGGGTCGGTGCTGTGACTGATGGGGGTACTGTGACTGATGGGGTTGGTACTGTGACTGATGGGGTAGGTAATGTGACTGATGGGGGTACTGTAGCTGATGGGGTAGGTGCTGTGAACGATGGGGCGGGTGCTGTGACTGATGGTGTAGGTACTATGACTGAGAGGGGTACTGTGACTGATGGGGTAGGTGCTGTGACTGATGAGGTAGGTACTGTGACTGATGAGGGTACTGTGACTGATGGAGTGGATGATGTGACTGATGGGGTAGGTGTTGTGACTGATGGTGTAGGTGCTGTGACCGATAGGGTAGGTACTGTGACTGATGGGGGTACTGTTACTGATGGAGCGGATACTGTGACTGATGGTGTAGGTACTGTGACTGAGGGGTTGTACTCTGACTGATGGGGTAGGTGCTGTGACCGATGGGGTATGTACTGTGACTGATGGGGATACTGTTACTGAAGGGGTGGATGCTTTGACTGATCGGGTAGGTTTTGTGACTGACGGTGTAGGTACTGTGACTGATGGGAGTACTGTGACTGATGGGGTAGGTACTGTGACTAATGGGGTAGGTGCTGTGACTGTTGTTCAGTTATGTACTGTATATCAGAAAAAAAAGTCCCCTGTCTCCATTATTAAACAAGTGCCAACAAATACATTGCATGTACTGGATGATATATGGAGTATTGTGTACAGATGCTTATAACCAAAAACCAGATAATACATGTTCACATATCAGTATTTGAATTGAGCTTTTCAGTTCATGTTTTGCCCATATTGATGTCACTGCAGTCATTTGCCTGGTATTTTTTCAAATATGATACTTTTGTTTCTCATGACTTTTCTGTTTTATAGGCATAGGTTGTCCCTTAGTACTTATGGCATAGACCAGTCCTAAGCAGCCCAGAGAAATTGTCCTTTCTGGAATGGTAGGCTCTCACAACAGCTCAGCATAGATGTGGTTTATTTTCCTTACGGGGACGTCTTGCTACATTACAGATACTGTATTCCCATGGAAAATCATCTAGGTCTGAGTGCTGCAATTCTCCCATGAGCCAAAAGTGCACATCAATGGCATTTAATTTCAGTCTCTTGTGATAAAAAAGCAATAGATTAAAAGCATATATCCCATCACTTTTATTTTTATGGATTTATTGGCCAATCTGGTTGAAATTAAGACACTCAGACTGCACTAAACTGAAGGAAACCAGATGTCCTTGTTAAGTGCCATATAAATATCCTAATACATATAACGTGTGAATCATGAGGAACCAAAAAGAACATTTTCCCTCAGTAATGGCTGCCAACCATAGTGTACTATTTACAGATGAAATGACTATCATTCTTAATGGAAAAGAAAAATACCCAAAGTTACTTACGTGAGGACATAATTCACACTGACGATGCAATGGGGTCTGGACGACCTGCTGTTGTGCACAATAGTAGCATAGCTCTGTACCCACACCCATCCTCCTTGTTTAGCCAAGAACCGATAATACTTTGTGGTGACTTGTCCTTTCACAAGTACTGTATCATAGACAGAAACACACATTTTAGTTGTTGCAGTACATTTGTGTGTGAGCTGTGTTGGCAGCTCATAACTGTGCATTATGCTTAGGGATTTACATGACTTTAGAATATAGGCACTCAATGTAACATTTTCCTTGTGTTTAAAAGTACTACAGAACCTTGTGGAAATGTCATGTCTATGGGAACTGAGCAGACCCTGACAAAGAGCAGTCAGGAAAATAGCTATGGGACAGGTTAGATCATTTATAGAGTTATTCACAAAAGGGTGAAGAGTTTGGAGAATGCAGGAGAAGTGAACAATCTAGGACAACATAGATAATTTGGAAAAATTCTCCAATTCAGCTCACTTTCCAGTTCAGCTATGTTGTCCTAGATTGTTCCCTTCTCCTGCCTTCTCCAAACTCTTCACCCTTTTGTGAAAAACCCTGTTACTCTGATTGCTACTGCTTCTTTGTACAATTCATGTTGAATATGCCGCCTGGATTCACAGTCATCTAAAGACATTTAGAAAATGCCAGCGTGTCTCTTTGGACAGCTTAAAATTAGATGTTTGCCATAGTATAGTAGACAATATGTTTGATGTATTCTTTAATGCTCTCTTAAATGTAATCCCACAAAACATGTTAAATTGCTAAATGTGTTCTTACAAAATGTAGTCGTTTCTGGCACCATTATGTAAGGCAAAATATGTAGGGAGTAAAACTGGCGGAAGAGATTTGTGGCAAATTTTACTGTATAGTTTAAAGGAACAAAAGAGATTGGATGAAATATAAATAGATAGTAGACATGTGCAATGCATTTCAGAAAGATTCATTATTGTGACAAATTTTTGTTATTCGGATATATTAACCAGTTGACATCCGCGGTGTTAAACCCCCCTTCCCATCCAGGCCATTTTTCAGTATTCAGCGCTGCGGTACATTGTGGGTCTGCCGTCCGTCCGTTTTTTCTTAACAGGCGGACGGCAAGAGGTTAAATGACAGAAATGACGAATGAAAACGAATCCGACATCAGACAAAAGAAAAAAAAAAGACTTTTCTTTTTTTTTACAGTCTGCAGAAGAGAAAAAAAAAGTGTTAGGTTCCCCACAAATGATACTAGGCCCTCTAGGTCTGGTAGGAATGTTAGGAGGGACCCCACACCCAAAAAGTGGGGGAAAAACATGGGTCCCCACTAAAATTCCTACCAGATCCTTGATCCGAGCACAAGCCCAGCTGAGCAGGAAAAGAGGGGGCGATCGAGCGCCCCCCCTCCCTGCGTCTTACCAGGTGACCGCCCCCCCCTTGTGAATGAGTAAGGGGTACCCCTACTCATTCACTAAAGGGTTAAAAGTCAATGTAAATAAAGAAACCAAATTTTTAAGAAAAATCCTTTAAGTGAAAAAAACAGAGTAACTTTTTGACTATATTTTAAACAAAATGGCTCCATCGATGTAATCCAGCGTCAAGCATGGTGCACGACACCCGCTGACATTCTGGCCAGAGATGTAATTTTGCGGCGGTCTTCCTCGGGTTTAGGCAGGTCATCGTGCGGCAGGACCTTTTCTTATTTCAGTGGGCATTGTGCATCGTAATTGATAGGGATGCACCGATATATCAGCCGCCGAAACATATCAGCAGAAAATGCCACTTTTGGCATAATGCACTATGTCCCAGCGGGGAGAAGAGAAAGTGACACCGCTCTGCCGCCTATCACAGTCCGGCAGAGTATTTATTTCGGTTTTCAAATCTCCATATCGGTGCACCTCTAGTAATTGACACTGGATTGCATCGATGATGCCATTTTATAAAAAAACAAAGGAATAGTCAAAAATGGATTCTTTGGGGGGATTTTTCAATTAAAGGATTTTTTTTCTACAAGTGTGGTTTCTTTATTTACATTGACTTTTAACCCTTTAGTGAATGAGTAGCGGTACAAGTACCTCTTACTCATTCACAAGGGGGGAGCAGCATCTGGGTGCCCCCTCAATTAAAGGGCTACCCCGTTGCATATAAGCCTCCCTGCCCGTAGACCCCCACAACCACCGGGTCAGGGTTGGGGGAAGAGGCCCTTGTCCCCCTCGGCATGGGGACACCCTCCCTATGTTGAGGGCACATGGCCTGGTAAGGCGCAGGGACGGTGGGCCTGCCGGGCCTGTGCTCAAATCAAGGGTCTGGTAGTAATTTTAGGGAGACCCCACATTTTCCCCCACATTTTTTGGGGGGTGGGGTTCCCCCTTAAATTTCCTACCAGACCTAAAGGGCACTTTTTTTTTACTTGGGGGTCCCTCCTAACATCGCATTGGGGGGGAAACCTCATGCCTTTTTTTGTCTTCTGCAGACTGTAAAAAAAATAAGTATTTTTTTCTTTTGTCTAATGTCACTTTGCTGCAATGAAAATTCATCCAGAAACAAAAATTCAGACTACCCCTAACGAATTTGGTCCCAATTCGAATCCCGAAACTAATTGACTTTTGGACCCGAATCCCAAAAATCGAAATGACGGAAAATCCGAATGAAAACGAAACAAAACACATTTTTTGTGGTGCACATGTCAGATTGACAGATAGATAGATAGATAGATAGATAGATAGATAGATAGATAGATAGATAGATAGATAGATAGATAGATAGATAGATAGATAGATAGATAGATAGGCTATACCATTAGAGGGTCAACTAAGGGACTTAATTAGAACTTCCATTAGGGTACTACTTGTAGATGAGAAGCCTGAGAAGAAAGGCAACATGGCTGCCTAGTAAACTCCCTAACCAGTTAACATGTGCTATTTAATCAGTATACTATTAGTTGTTGTTTTAAAAAACAATACTTACATAAATGATGTGCACACCTCAGGTGAAATGTATCACATCCGTGCACATGATGATATAAGGTCTTTTCAATCAAATCTTGAGGTTCATATCCAGTTAGCTCTGCAACTCTTAAGTAAACAAAACAATAATTAGAGCATTTTCAAGTTACCTTGCATGGACTATTGCACAGCTGACAGACATGAAATCATGATAGTCAAGACCCACCAGGACAAAATTTACAACCAGCTGCACATTATTTAGGTGAATGCAAATCCTCCAAGTAGAAAATGTAGTTTTTAGTAAAATGAATCACACTATTATGCTATGTACATACAGTATATTTTACCTTGGTAAAAATACAAAGGTAAAGGTGCCAATACACTGAACGATTCTCGTACGGGAATCACAGGAAATCCCGCGATCGTACGAGAATCGTGCAGTGTGAATGAAGACGTGCGACCGTTTCTACTGTACGACAGTAGAAAGGTATCATGGCACACTCACAAGCCAGCATGTAAAAAAACTTGTCTCACCACTAAGGTTAATGAGGTTATTAACGTTTCTACTGTACGGTCGCACGTCTTTTGTCTAAGGAGCATGCTAGAAAACCAGCCAAACCAGCCACTGCCCGTTCAGCATTGAAAACCAGCCAAACCAGCCACTGCCCGTTCAGCATTGCGGCCGTCGGAAGCCCGCCCCTCAGGGGGGCGGGCTTGCGATGATCGCAAGTACGATTTGCCTGTCCGAGATGGGCAGATCGTAAGTTTTTTTAATTACTTAACAACCATTGCAAGACTAAGGTCTTGCGATGGTTGTAAAGTGTATGGCCACCTTAACGTTTCCAGTGTGTTCCAGCAATTTCAACATACAATTAATTCTCAACAATAAAAGTAATTTTGTAGATTTCATGATGTTACTAGAACATATGAACTTATTCTGAGCATATTTTCATAAATAACTGTTAATGATTACTTTAGTAATTGCACAGCATTAAACCCAACCTACCTGGAATCAAGGAATATCAGCTTCATATCAAGACTGGCTCTGAACATGAACATATTACTGTGAAGTTTGATTTCAGTTACTGCACTAGGTGGGAGTGAATGCCCAACAGCCACCAAGCCTACGTTCTGGTAGCAGCCGTCAAAAGGTGACATATCCAGACTATATTGTCTGATCTTCAAGTAACCACTGCAATGGATAACCTGTAAGATACAAGAAAGAAATTCCTACCACATTATCATACTGTTATCTACATTCTGTAAATAAACCTGTTTTATGGATTTTTTTTGTGAACAAGTAAAATAACCAGAGACAGACATTAAGGCAAACTTCTGCACTTTAGCCCTTCTGATTTGCAGTACTGTGGGTCCTCAGTTCAAATCCCAGGACAGGATACCCTCTGCATATTCTGCCTGTGCTTGCACTTCCTCCCACACTCCAAAGACATGCTAGAAGGTTAACTGGCTCCTGTCTTTATTGGCCCTATATGTATAGGGACCATAGACTGTAAGCTCCTTGAGGTTAGGGACTGATGTGCAGAGGGTAAAGCGGTAAGAAAATTGATGGTGCTATATAAATACCTGTAATAAATAAATCTGGCCTGAATTGCCCTCTTGCATCATCAGCCAAGGCTGCACATAGGGCCTCAACCTCTACCCAAGTGGAGATAAAGCCCTAACACAAAACCCCAACGTCTGTCGATCAGCTGTAAAATGCCAGAACTCAAGTGAGCAGGACATGATGGTAATAGATGACAGCTGAATAACAGAACATGGGGCTTAGTACCAATGGGAAAGGCTTAATCTAGAAGCCAAGACCAATTGGGACACAAGGATTTCCTGAAGACTAACTTAAACACTATACAAAGTACCAGCTACAGCTTCCCCCAAAACTAGAACAGGGCAGAATAATGATTTCCCAAGCCTACCCTTCACTGACCACATGCCCCAGCACAGGAGTTGTATTGGTGTATGTTCAGTGTCAGCCTTACACACAAGTTCCCCAATCTAACTCTGTAAGAGTAAAAATGTCATTACTGATCACTACTACAATTTAGACTCCCCACACTTCAAAAGGCAGCAGCGAGGTACATTATTATTATTATTATTATTATTATTATTATTATTATTAAGTATTTATATAGCGCCAACAG
>NW_017306991.1:150262-181796 GCF_000935625.1 Nanorana parkeri
TATAGAGCCACCAGAGCATGCACAGCATTTTACAACATGGGGAAAAAGTACAATTACAATACAATACCATACAAAAGGATTAGAAGGACCCTGTTTGTAAGAGCTTACAATCTACAAGGAGGGACAAGTGATACAGGAGGTAATGCCTTCTAAAGAATAACTTTTAACATTTACATTCATTTGCTATATAAAGCCATATTGTGTACTGTGCAACTAAACCACTCCGTCAACTTTGTAATAGAAAAGAAAAACTAAAAACAGAATTTATAAAGGGAGCTTCCAATACTTTGGCTGCCCTGGTTAGCAGGCAGGAGTCTGCTGTGCCCTCTTCCCTCAGGGTATTGAAAGGTGAAATGATGAATGAATGAAGGAAGCTTGTCTAAATGTTATGTAATTGTTGCTCTACTTATTGAGGAAGCATTCCCACAACAATTACAGTACAGAACAATTGTGCAATTGGTGAAACAAAGAGTTCACACATAACATGGTGATTTCAAACATACACCATATATATAAAAGTATCCTTGGCTTGTTTATCTATGACACAGGCATATTCATTGGTTCAAAGATTATCAAGTCTAGCCCTCATAAAGATCACCCACCTTGTACCCCCCACAGGTCAGACCTGCATTCCTCTTTGCCAGTACACACTTCATTCGCAGGAAAAAGGAGCGCTCAATCTCATATTCTGTAAGGCAGGACAAACAGTGTTACTTGTATGTTACATTCCTTTAAATTCATGACTTAGCACTGATTCTTCACATAGACAGACAGCAATAGGGGACTATGATTTACCTTGGACAAAGTGTGAATGGTAGGGCTGATGAGCTGTAAGCACTGCAGTCATTTCATCATGATCAGCAGGGTGAATGTATTCATAGATGCTATTTCCAGTCAATTCTACCTGCAAAAGGAGAAACATACTGTTTATCTTTATAGTCTGTCAATATAGTTTATTTTGCAGCTATGCAAAATAACTTTTATATTGTACTATACAAAGACCAATCTATTGAAAATAACAGCAGTCAATCTTAGGATCGCCCTTTTTTTTCCAAATGATCATGGTTTTCCCATTATAAGTTAGTTTTGAACTAACTTGCTGATAATTATCCCACTTATGATGAACTACTACGACTCAAACTACTTCATCACCTTGTCATTATACACGCAAATATCAATTGGTTGGGATGGATCATTTGGTTACACAATTATCACATCTGCAGGTTTGTATCATAATTTAGCCATTGTTACTGATCCCATGTGAAGATGGCCATACAAAGAACAAGATAGTTTCATGATATGCAAAGGTAAGGAATAATTCAGCATCTAAGAGTCTGGTTTATCAAAATCGGGCAAAAGAAAAAATGAGCAAACTAATTTTACTCATGCCTCCAATGAACAATCTTACTTTGTTTTCATTTTGTTTCATAGAATGAAAGGTAAAACCTGAATGTTTGCTGTTGGTAACAGCTTCAATTTCATGTTCATTTTTTCTTTGTATCTCAGGAATCAGCCCCTATGGAAAGTTAACAAATGTTTTGGCAGACCTTTGGAGTACATCACTGCAAAGGATTTGGTGAATTTACGGGGGGTTTTTCTATCTATGCTGATAAAACAAGGATGAGAAGTGATAACCCAAATCTCCCTGTTAGCATTGCACGGGCATGAGGGAAACAATAATATTCAGCCAAAACATTGTCATCTGAGGTTCTCTTCAGTGGTCTGCTGATACCTATAGACATGGGATTTGTTGTCCAGACCCAAATCAGCAATCATCTCATGTTCATGGGTACTAGAAATCAAGCAGAGTGAAAAACAAGGCAGCATACAGATACCTTTTCTTCTGTTAAAATTAAAAATAGAGAGAACGACAGACAGATAAACTGAGAAAACTAAAGGAAAGCTTTCCATATCTCCCACTGGTTCTAGAAAAGTCCACAAATCACATTTTTTTTTAGTGCTTATCTGCAAAGAACAGTAGCTACAGAATACATCCCCTGATTAACAGTTACAAGTGTGAGTAATTGTACATGAGCAAACAGCCACAATCACCTACCTGTGATAAGCCCAGGTGGACTGAAGCAGTTTCAGAAATATACATGATTTTCCCATCAGGAGCCACCACAAAGATGAAGCCATCTAAGGTCTAAGTAGGAGAGAAGAAAATAAACTAATGAGCAAATTCATATTCCCCTACCAGAATACCCAAAGTGCAGCAATTTAAATACAATTTACATTTCAAGAGCGCTTGGGTGGTCAGATGTCCCTTCACCTCTGTTTTAAACATCTCAATGTTGAATCAAACATGGTGTTAGGCAAGCTAGTGCTATATGGGAAATGAGTTTAATCTTCCATTGTTTAACATATCAAAAGCTTATCACCTGTAAACACTGGGAAGATATACGACTCTCAGCAGGGAAAGTGGCTTTAAGCTACAACAAGGCAGAAATCGACTTTACAGACAATTCTGCCTCTCACAATGTTGGTATCTGATAACAGTTTATACAAGTAACAACAGGGGATTAGATATGTATTTTCCTAAAAACAACACTCATTCTTTCTATTACAGTCTTATTTCCTAGACTTTTTATTCACACCGGTGACAATACCACAAGAAGAATGCCTTATGATTCTATGGAAGCATGTTTTAACATGAAACATTTTATATACAAAAAAGTATTTAATATTTAGAGAATTGAACTTTCAGTCAGCATTATCACATCAAAGATAAGTAAAAAGGAACATTCAGCTTTGTTCATTCACTTACTGTATAGCTATAATTAAATTTCAGCAAGCTCACCACATTAAAGTAGCATAATAATATCATTTTTAAAACTAAGACCTTTAAATCATTAGTGCATCGATCTTTATTAGATGCTGGTATGTCAACTTATGAACTGCCTTTCTTTCCTTCTCTGCCCGGTACTCCATCTCTGATAGCTTCTTTCCTCCAAGTCTCAATGCTCCAAATGGCTTCAGCACTCTCATGCCTCTTGCTTCTTTCTCCATCATATAAAATACATAACATATGACCAATTTGTGTAATTTCCACTGGATGTTTTACTGGAATTCCAGCGTCATGATCTTACAACCAGAGCAATGAGCAATGTGATTCTAAGCCCCCACGGGCAGGGCCCTCCTTAACATCTTGTCTTGAATTGTATTGTAATTGTAATGTTTTCCTTACATTGTAAAGCGCTGCACAAACTGTTGGTGCTATATAAATTATGTATAATAATAATAATAATAATAATGTGCAGTAATCAATATCAACCAATCAGGAATTATCTTTTATTGTTTATATTTATCGAATCTGATGAAAGCTGACTGCAGATTTTCTGCCATGGGTTACTGTTGAAATATCTTGTTAAACAAGCCTGTAGAGTAAAAGGCTACATACCAACATAAAAATGATAATATGGGAGCTGTTTTCATTACTTGCTAAGTGACTAAAACTAATGCATGTGAACGTTTATAAATTACACCAAGTTATAATTAAAAGTTCACTGAAAGGTCTGCATTCTTTAATGATTAATCGGATATGGTAGTTTTCCCTAAATTTAGTACCTGTAAAAGATGAGCTCCCAACTCTCGACCAACATTATCCAAGGAACTTGGTCTGCTAGAATGGCCCCAGGCTTCTCCAAGTCCTGTGTGCATAAACAAACATAACACATGGTAAGAGGGCTGGATCTGCACTCCAGAATCTTAGAGGTCATCTGCTATATTATCTCACTGCAAACAGGAACATTTCATTCCTAGCTCAATTTCTCTAAAGTGAATCATATCTTGACAGCTATACACCGATGTAACAGTAGTAAGTGCATATGCAAGAATAAAATCATAGCTCAAAGTTGAGCTACTACATGAGATACAAGCACTTATCCTCATAAAGGATTATTCATCTAGATATGCTAAATGTTTTTTAATAGGACATGACTGACTCACATGAGCTTAGGCAGAAATAGACTACTCAACGTTGCACATTTATATAAGTAGAGGAGCTCACCCTATTGACTGTAATCCACTTACCAAGGATAATTCCCTCACTGATGGAAAAATAGTCACTTAAGTACAAGAGTGGCATGTATCAGTGCAAGAGTAGTATGCCAGTCTTAAAGGGACAGCACAGGGCCAACTGTATTGAATTACACATCAGCTAAAAGAAGAGTCACTATACTTTTCTTTTCGGTGGTCTATTTCTTGAATCACAGGCTCTTCACTGCTCCCGGGTGCTGCAGGTATTTAAACCATTTGAATGGGTCGAATACCTGTTTCCACATTGTGGTTCCTCCTGCCGGCTCTACATACGGAAGTGATGTACAAGTCAGCAGAAAAAATAGCCTGTGGCAGAGAAGCAGATATTTTACACACTGAAAGTGTGGAGCACAGACAGTGACCAGGGAACAGCAAAGCGGCAACATTTTAACAAACAGACAGCTAAAAAGGTAAGTATAGAGTCTCTTTTTTTTGTTAGAATGTAATTCTATACAGGTGAACCCGTGAGTTAGTATTGAATCCCACTGAAGTCTATGGGGCAAATCTTCATAGCAAATTCTGGCCATTCTCCTTGCCACTAGGCAAACTATTGTCAAAAAATGTGGAGTAATACAGCAGAGGAACCCAATCGGACTGATAAAAAGCGGTTTTAGGTAGTTTTGGCTGCGATACAGAGGTTGTAGAACACAATGGTGCTGTCGGCAGCACATATGTTAAAAAAAAGCTCACACTGCAGAGCACGGTGAACCAGCCCTGGAGATAGTAGTGGCCTGTACGGGTGGGGCAGCACCACCATATGCTGCCTCCAGTCTCCAGCAAGCTGCCCCTGCCCTGCATGGACAAAATCCTCCCTTGCTGTTGTTTTGCCTCTTCCTCAGAATTTTCCTTTTCTCCAGTTGGTGACACCCACGGACTCTCTGCTACCTCATCATACATCCCCTCATCATCATTCATCGATGGAGCCCACTTGTTAGTAAAGCTGCCTGACAGTTTTATAAAGGGTATTGTCTAAATTTAATAGCAGCTATTACAACAGGGGAAATAAATATGTGGTGCTTCGGTGCATACTACTTTACTACACAAGTATGTGGTAACATGCTGCAAACAATGTACAGCTTTGCCTGTGTCAGCAACAAGTGTACTCTGCAGACCCCAAAATAAAAAGGGCTCTAGCAAAGGAAAATAAAATGAATATACCTCCCCAAATAACAATAAACCCTAAAAATACCATATGTATTTGTGTGTGCTAAATTAAAGAAAATAAAAAAAAAAAAAAACAACAACAAAATAAGACTGAAAGTACGGGGATGAAGCAGCTAAACATTAACTACAGTTGTTGCTGGCACACACAAAAAGGTCTCTGAACTGTAAACACAGGGGGGGTACACAAGAATACATACCTACCACATTGCACCAAGGTTTTTTAAACAATATAGCACAGTATAGCAACTAACTACACAGACTGCCCCCATTATTGGCCCTTCTAAGCCAACTTACTTAAGTTCAAAGGAAATGCAGCGCATTATGGTTACAAAAAATTCTGTCTGGCAAAAGATATTTCCTTTATTATTTATTATGGTCAGGACTAAAAATAATGAAAATTATAATTTATTTTTTTAGTAAGGCAAATATTCATATTGGAATATAATGTAGTCAGGATTTACTCATCCGTTACTGCACATTGAGAGAGATGATGCCTAAAAGGAGCTATTTTTGTTGTGCTAATTTTAAGCTAACTTAGATACATATATATTACAAAACAGATATAATAAGATATTGATTTAAAACCATTACAGTTTCTCTTAAAATAAATTTGTCATTAGTAAATGGCGCTGTTCCTGAAACAAGCAGAAACATTTCAGCATAACTTAATCCCACACTCTTGAAATAAAAAAACACAATTAATTTAATAAGAAAACCAAAACCATTGGTACAATATATGTACATAAATATATAAATACATATATATGCATATGTCGGCTTTTAATGTGAATGCTTCTTTTAATGCATAGTATATAATTATGTATGTGCATGGAAATATCCTGTTTACTTATCACATATACAGACCCCCATTTGTGTCCCCCCATGTTTTACACAGTGATTGTGCTTTATTATTATTCTCTCTCAGTGCGAGTCTGTGAAGACTACTGAACAAAATGCTGTCTCTAGACAGGTAATACTGTAATTGGTTTTATCTTAGCAGATGCTCAGTACTGATACTGCAATTGATTGATACTATATGCAATAATGTAGGGAAAAATCTGTCAGGGTTATTCACTAAAGGGTGAAGGATTTGGAGAAGGTGAGAGAAATGAACAATCTAGGATAGGACAACATTTGGAAAAATTCTCCAATTCATCTCACTTTCCAGTTAAGCTATGTTGTTCTTGATTGTTTACTTCTCCTGCCTTCTCCAAACTCTTCACCCTTTTGTGAATAACCCTGTGTATATGTATAATTTTCCTGAGAAGGAGTAAGCAAGCAAAAATATAAGAGGCACATAACAATAACCTTCAGGTAAATGTTATTAGCAATTACTCAAAATGTGTACCCACAGGAAATACACAATAGTTCTCTTGAAATGCATATTTCCTATTTTTTTTTTAATATAATGTAGACTATACAAGGAGTTAAATTGAAAGTAAATTTAAAAAAAAAAAAGTTATACATCTGCCATAATTATAGTTTTTAAAAATAGTGCTGCATACTGACTAGTAGATACACAGTATATATGAAGTAAATAGGACTTTTGTGAAAAAAATACACATCTTATTACTACACAGAAGAGTCTGGATGGAAACTAAGACTGCTTATGTTGTGTCCTCTGCAATTCAGCCATTTAGCCAGACCACAAAAAAGATGGCAAGATCTCACATACAGGTCAATTCAGCATCAAATAAGCTAAAACCTTATTTTATGAAAAAATACTTGCTTAACCATCAGCACAACTGGGATGATTTACTAAAGGAATACTGTTCACTTTGCAAAGTGAATCTTTGCTAAGTTCAGTAAATAAAGTGAATGAGTGTCCACATAGGGGTTGGACCTAGCAGAATGAATAGTCACTTTGCAAAGTGAATCGTCACTAAGTTCAGTGAATGTGTGTCCACATAGGGGTTGGACCTAGCAGAATGAATAGTCAATTTGCAAAGTCAATGTTAGTGAAAGGTGTGTTTACTTTGAATAGCCAATCAGGTGCTGGAATAACTGTGTTTTTTCCCCCCTTGAGCATGTTTGGGTATTAAAAGAGGACATTGAGCTTCATTGTATTCACTAGCATTTACTTTGCAAAAGAAAGATTGTGTGAAACAGCCTCACATCTGTTAGCAAATCAACACCAATGAATATCAAATCATGTGCAAGAAAAATTTAAAAACAGGATTTTTTTAGTTCATGTGATTGGATTACTGAAGCAAAGACAGCTGTTCCTTATTTACTAGGTGAACATACACTTTCCAAGATGATCATACACTTTACTTAGGGGTCTATTCACGAAGCTGCCGAAGGATCTGGCCAGTTACTTTACTCTATTCCTTTAGTAAATTTAACCCAGTGCAGGTTTCCAACAATCATGTACTACTTCTCAATCCCATATATAAAGCTTATGAATATATCCTTAGAAGGATAAGCTTTATCTATACATCCATCCTCTAGGATCCAAGGTTGAAACATACCCATGTAAATTATACTGCTTTTTAAATTAGGAGCTATTGCTCTTTACATGTGTATGTTTCAACCTGGTGACCAGGGGACGCTGAACTGTCATGAGAGCTTGTCGGAGCCGGCGGTGATATCAAAGCCGGCTCTGCTAAGCTCTCATCATAATGACAGAACAGCGTCCCCTGGTTACTAGGTAACTAGGTTACTAGGTAACCAGGGATGCTGATCTGTCATTACGATGAGAGCTTAGCGGAGCCGGCTTTGATATCACCGTCGGCTCTGACAAGCTCTCATTTTAATGACAGCTGGTCCCGGCCAATAGAAAACAGTTGGGCGGAGTCAGCTGTCACTGCTAGCTCCGCCCAATCGTTTTCTATTTTTTTTCTACTTTTTTAACTGTTTATCTATTCTGCTCGGTACCACAGAGGTACCAAGCAGAATAGCCGAGCCGAATGCCACTCGGCGGCATTCGGCTATTCACTCACTGCTGTTCGGCCTCTATGAGAGTAGGCTGAACAGCAGCGAGTGGCCTGTCGAAGGTTCGGCTCAGTCGATCCAGATTTTGGATCGGTTGAGTCGAACTCCTTCCACACTTCGGGTCGGCTGAACATGCTGAGCATGTTTGCCCGACCCGAACCCAGCCGCAGCAAGCCAATGTACGGCTGATTTCATTCGGTGTACGGCTGAAACCAGCTGTACAAGCCTGAAGTTAATAGCCAAACAGCTTCACTTCACTTCGGGTCGGTTATTCACACAGCTGCCTTTGGCAGCTGTGTGAATAACCCTCTAAGTATCTAATATATTAAAATACTTACAGGCCTAAGAATGCCAGATGTTAGCAATCATAAATCTACATCAGAAATGTCTTCACAGAACATAAACATGCACACTCAGAAAAGTGTGTGCAATCATGTATACAAAAGTGGCACTGGGACTTTCAAAGATAACAACTCACCTGTACACAGGGACAAACATTTTGTATGGTCCAAATAATTGCTACACTATCATATGACAATTTATAAAGTATGATGGACATTGAGCAATCAAACAGACTAGTGTCAGTTGTCAGAAAGTCGGTCTGTTGATCTGTAGATATTTTGGGAGTGATTCCATTAGTCTCAGATTATTAAGCAAAGATAAACTAGGGTCACCCATGTGCCTCTGTGCACTGTTCCTAGGGTATAAACCAATTAATGGATATGAAAGCATGCGCACTGTTAAGACGAGCAGCATTTAATGTTGATAACATACATTTTCAGGTGTGCTTGGCAATTCATCCTAGCATACAACCTATAAAATGGAAAGATCCTTATGGTGGAAATTCGATGACTGTATTGAGATCTAAAACATTTCATCTGGAGAACTTGATGAACATAATATCTGCCAGAAACTTCACATTAGAATAGATCATTCTTGGGGAAATGTCAATCAGTCTGTCAAAATTATCCCAATGCAATTCATAATTGAATCACAGTCAAAGGAGATCCAGCAGGTTGAAAAAGTAAATATTGTTCCTTTTTTGTCTTCTATTGGCTGAGCAAAGATAATCTGCTGCCTTACTACATTGCCTAAGGGCCAGAAAAGCACATGACCTGTACTGAATAGTAAATGGGTATATTTTATGAATAGAGGTGTTTAAGTGTTGGCAGGGACTGTGGTTACACACATTATGCAAGGGGCATTAGAAGTCATTGTGCAAGAATTGTATACATGTACCAGTTGAGTCCTCATACATCCATATATTTCACCCTGATCATTTAAGAAATCAGCATACAGCACAGTGGTTAGCACTCCAACACTATGGCACTGGATTTGATGACTACCATGGACAAAATGTATGTATGTATGAAATTTGTGTGTTCTCCTCATGTTGAAGCACCGGCTCCGAACAGACTTTTAATTAGAGACAGACAATTTGAAAGCATCTGCTGACTCTTTAAAAAAACTCATAATGGTCTGTGACACAAGCTTCAGGGATGCACCCTATACTCAATATTTTTAGTATAATGTGCTCATTGCCAAGTAATCGGATGTCGAAATCAGTACTTTTTGGAATTTAAAACTGTGACACTTTTTTAGTAAGCAACCAGTTGCACTGATGTCTTGGCTCTGTACAGAATTATACCACATAGCAGTGCCAAGAGTAAACGTATTTTTACATTATAACATCATTCTGGATACTCACAGATTTGGAAATATTATCTAATTAGTGATGTTCAAACATTGGTTTGTAGGTAACAATGCTCTTTATGGCCTGGTGCTGCAGATTGGTTACTCTGTTTCCACCTGCCCATTCTATTTCCTTACTTTGTCACTATCTATGAGTACTTTGAATTTCACAAACATAATGACTATTGCATATGCCAAGCAGTGCCACATAACATATTTTCCTGCACACTTCTTTCGCTGTCTTCCTTCTGAATACAGAAATCTGGTTATATATGCTACAATATGTAGACAGTACAGGCAAAAGTGTTTATGTGCATGAGGCTCTAAAACAAGCATGACACCAATAATAATCCAAAGCCTACACCCAACTTGACCATTGTTATGCTTGACCATTTATCCAGTCACATTCATTTTTTCTAGGCTTCCATTTAAAATTAATTCTTTAAAGAGAATAAGGAATTGTTTTGTCTACTCCAATTTGACCTAGCATTGAGTAATAAAACTGAAGCATAGGAAAATTAGTAAAATTGTACCCGGCGATGAATATGAGACCGGCCTTTCCTCCCATTACAGAGTGTTGTCTGTAGTGTTATGCAGAGAACAATACAATGGACATCACAGACTTCACACTGTGGCCTGCATTATATTAATGTGAGGTAAAATGCAGGTGCGGTGTGGAATAAACACTACAGTTTCCATTGGAGATTAGAAAGTGGTATCTTTCTCCACCTTTAGCAAATCAGTCCTTTAAGATGGGTAATACCTTTAAAAAACATGTTTTTTTCAACCCAAGGTTGAAAGAAAGTTCTTTTTTGAAAATAATGAGTTACTGAAATAATTTTCCAACACAACTGGCAATGACAAAACAAGAGTAGAGGCATTATGATTTACTTGTACTTGTGTCCATCTTTTTCAGTATATCATGCTGATGGACAGCACAGCTTATACCATGAGATCTGGCGCCATTTTACTAGGTTTAGACTTAGTCAGGTGCTAAAACCTTGACAGTCTGTGGATAGGCATTGCACTGAAATTAATGGAGGTCATAGCATGCATTCATGGGTGTCACTATGTTGAATTCATATTATTTCAGGCAGAGTCTGTGTAGGCCATACAATGTAGATCTCACAGGAACACTGTTAGAGGTAAGTGTGATCTGTTCTAAATCTGCTGGGGAGTGCATTTATTCTTTTGGACCAGTGGCGTAGCATGGGTTGTCAGCACCTGGGGCAAGGCAAGTATTGCGCCCCCCTACCACTTGGACCATTAGCACTCCCTTTAAAATTGATAACAGTTTGTAGTTGCTCTTGCTTGAAAAATGTATTGGTATGCACAAATGCACAGCCGAATCTTGATCCACAAATAGCATTGATTTTATTAATGTCTTACACTGTATATTAGATTATACAAACTAGGGATGCACCGATACAATTTTTTCCAGACCGAGTACGAGTACAAATACTTTTCCTTAAGTACTCGCCAACACCAATTACCGATATCTTTTTTAGTGTCGTGTCGGTTTTTCACAACACAGACTAATGATTTTAGGACAGTGGTGGCGCTCCAGGGCTTGGTCGCATACAGCAACCACTGCGACCCTGGTAGTTCTGCCACTGATTCCAGCTGTAGAGGGACTACAAATCTCAGCAGTACATTATACAGCAAGGCAGAATAATATCATCAGCTATAGAGGACTACAAATCCCAGTATACATTATACAGCAATGCAGAATAGCACCAGCAATAGAGGACTACAAATGCCAGCAATGCATTATACAGCAAAGCAGAATACCATCAGCTATAGAAGACTATAAATCTCAGCAATACTCAAGCCCCTCTTGTAATAATCATAATGGCACATCACACCCAATTCTCCCAAAATGTTCTCCAATAAGGGAAGTGTCACTCACTGGTCACCTCTGATTTGTGATTCGAGCCTCACCTGCAGGGCAGAGAGCCTCTGCAGCCCCTTCTCCTTGGCAGCAGCAGATAGTGGAATGGGTCCTCGGGGAGCCTCGCTCACTAGGACATTGTGCTGCCTGCACATTGAATAGTGGCTCTGACTGCAGTAGATCCAACAGTGGCAGGCCTCCTCCAGGCTGCACTGCCACGAGCACTCGGGAACCAGTCAGTTTCAGTCCGCCCCTGCTCTTAATGTTCACATTTTGCACTGGGTGTAATGTACCTGCAGCACTCCCAAAAAGTTTGCAACCTGGGTAACTGCCCCCCTAGCCCCTCCCATGCTATGCCCGTGTTTTGGACAATGATTTTCTAAGTTGGAGAATAATTTCCACAGTTATCTCTCATTCTTATAAGTCATTATTGACCCTTTTTGTAGCACAAATATTACTATAAATGTTCATCAAATCTTGTATATAAAAATGTCATATGTACATCCCTCTTAACAGTAAACTGTTGTAAACACAGGGAGACAAAAAGTCTCCTGCTGGGCAGCTGTCACAACTCATCTATGCTGATAAGCAGTGTAGCTACCAAAACTAAACGTGTAAAAGATTTAAGAAGAACTAATGTATGTCTATATATACATATAATGTATAGATATGTGTGTGTGTGTGTGTGTGTGTGTGTGTGTGTGTGTGTGTTTGTGTGTGTATATATATATAATCAAAACATAAAAGAATAATAAAAACTGTTCAGTAAACAATCTTCCATCAGTAAATGTATATTTATTCATTTATTATTACATTTTTAATATAGCAGAACTAATATCTCAGTTTAAGTACATACATAAATAAAAAACACGAGGATTTGAAATAATATGTTTTACTTTTCTACATTTATAAAACTGACTGAAAGAGTAGGTGTGCATGATCAGTGAGTTATTTTTATCATTAGCAGTGCTCTCTTGAGCTGTAGAATGTTTGACATTCCCTGCATAAAATATAAATTCACTTAAGTAGATATTACTGCCACTATGAATTAAAGAGGAAATATAGGCATACTATTTTCCTGATTCTTCTAAGAGTGAGGGGTGCTACACTCTTAGGTGTACTTAAGGCTTGATTTACTGAGGTTAAACCCAAGCAGTCAGGTGAGCATTATTCATCCCTGCACACCAATATGTGCATTCATATGGCCAACATGGCAGTGCTCTGTGGGAAATCTCTGGGGTGTAGCTAACTATATTTTATTAAATAAGTAAGTGAGGAATATTTTTTTCTGAAATTTGTGCTTTTATTCTGAAATGATTTTCCACGGCAACATTTCTATTAATAAAAATGTAAAACAGAAGCAAATGCTGAAGCAGTCATAGAACATAAAATAATGCTAAAAAATATACCGTGCGAAAAAATCCTAAATTTCTTTACTTGTAAAAATAAGTTAATTCATTTATCTTAAATGCATTATTAATATGAACTGATAACTGAATGCCATACCGCCCAATCTAAGGCTTCTCAAACTGCACATGCCTGTGTACATATTCACACCTGTTTGCCACCATTCAGACAGGACAACAGAAACATCTTCCACCGATGTGTTAAAAAGTGCCTGGTAACAATGGCTAACAGAACAAGGCTTGTAAAGGTGTGCATGCCTGAATCCTCTTTACAACGAGAGGTTAGGCATAGACTGATGACTATTTGCTGTGAAATTGGACTGTCTGGGAGCTTTATGAGGCACATTTAAAAATGCAAATAGGATTATAAATTACATTTATTGTTCCCTAATTTTAGAGGTATAGTTCTAAATGGCAGCTGTCAGATATGTACAATCGCAAATATTTCAGATACTGAACACCATGAACATGTATGCACACAAAAAAATATATATAAAAAAAAAGTGAAATATGAGCTTCTCACATTTATTTTATTGTATTAAGCTTAATGTATTAAGCTTAATTGCCAAAACATATCTACCATTAAAGTTGCAGTAAAATATTTGGGATGATTTACTAAAGCAGTTGAGAATATTCACACAATGGATATATCCAATCACATGAAAAGATGATCCTTTTTTATTTAATTCACATAAACGCTGTTAGAATATTGAAGTAAATATTCACACAATTTATTGTGTTAACATTATCAACTTCTTTAGTAAATCAGCCTCATTGCATTAATATTTACTTCAACTATTCAGTCCTGTAAAAAGCATCCTGTGTTCAGAGCAAATAGGAATTTGTTTTTTTACATGGTTTAATAATTGAAGTTAACATTTACATTATTTTTTTGCATGCAGATTCTTAACTTTTTTGGTAAATCAACCTTATTGTAAAAATAAGTCTATTCATTCCTAAAATCACAGCCCACTAGTTTCTGTGAGGTCAGGGGATATACACTCAGCAATAGTTAAATGACAATATTTGCACAGATATTTTTTCTATTTATGTGTGTGCACATTATACTCAGTTTCAGATTTCCAGAGAAGATGGACCAAGGAGTAAAGATGCTACCTTAGAAAAAAAAAAGCATTTCTATTTAGCACATTTCCTGGAACTCCAGCTAGTGTTTCTTTTCAGCATAAATGGTTAACCCACTAGCAAATAAGAGCTGTGATTTAACAGCCAATGGTTATGTTGAGGACACAATGGAGCACTGACATCAGGCCTGCAGACCCATGCTGATAGCTCTATAAAAAAATGCTTATTTATAGGTCTGTAACATTTTGCTGCACAATTATTATTCAGATCTCTATAAAACTAGGGAAAGGATAAAAGCTGGTCATTGGGAGACAGCCTGTGTCCCTTGTCCCTTTGACCAGACTCAGAGGGGCTTAGTCTGCAAAGACTCCCAATAGCACTATCCAAACACACTTCTTTTCACTCTGCCATCTGGCTCATACCTTCTCTAGCTTTATGTGGCAACCTCTCATTATCCCTAACTCTTTCAGTATTCCTGGTTTTATTCCTGTTACTCCATTAATTCTTTATTTCGTAACATCAATGCAGCTACAAGACCACCAATCCAGATATACAATCCCAATAGTTTTTTAAGTGTTGGTAGGACAATTGGGGGAAAAATAGATACATTTATTCATATAGTGATTATAGTCTATTCCAAATGTTGTTGCAGTAAATGTTTCCTTTTAAACTGTTTCATCACATGGAAGAATCTCAGATAAAGTAGGACTTTAATGGCACAATGCATAGTAACACATTAGTGATCAGAAATTGGATACCTTTCTCTATACTATAAAAATGATACAACATAAAAGTTTCTTGTGTGGGGACAATAGTTGTTTATTAATCCTGTGCGAGCAGACTAATTGCTCTGGTTTCTAGACAGGAAATAAAACTCCTGTTTGATGTTAATAAGTAGCCAGGTCACATTACAGTTTAACGCCAACTTCAGTTTGCTAAGTCCATTTCTTCACGCTAGAGATGACTTGCATTAATACCTCTAGTAAATGTGACAATGTCACTACTTGAATTAAAAGTCTGCTACATAATGACACATACATTGAACCGGTGGCAATTATGAAAGTGAATAAGTCAATCATAATGAAAGTTTAAACCTCATCATCAACCCAACAAAACTGTTACTTAACAACTTCTCTGTGCCGGAATAAACATTTCCATCGAATTAAAGATCACTGAAAATATAAGAAGGTCTAAACATATACACAAACTTCATAATATTATTCTTGCCCGCAGGCACACAGGCAGATACACGCTGAAATGAATGTATAGTCCAATTAGTTGAATGAAAGTGGAGTGTCATAGCATGTGCACACTTTTTTTTATTTTCGTTTTTTTACATTGTGATTTTTGCACTTGACCTACCGCAGCAAATTCAGCAAATCCTCTGATTGTCTATTTAAAGATAGATGGAAATTCACCACCCCTTTCATCAGGATTACACTGAAAACGAGATCTGAAGATCCTCTAGTAATTTGGAGAGGCTAGCAATATAATAAGCTCCAAATAGAATCAAGCAGCTTATTGCAAAGGGGGGGGGAGTAGTAGCTAAATAACAAGCCCACCTCATCAGAGGAAAGAATTTCAGCAGCCTTTTGTTCTAAAGCAGAACACTACTTTAGAGTTTCACTAAGTATTTGATACCAACACGCAGCCAGCAAATAAAGTGGGAAAGAGAGATAAACAAGATGTTACTATTAAAATAGAAATGAAGACACATAGGTTGACAGAGAGCTGCAGAGAGCTGGATAGATGGATAGATAGATAGATAGATAGATAGATAGATAGATAGATAGATAGAATTTTGGTACAGCCATAGTAACACTAATATTTATTTAAAGGGTTATTAAAATCCCAACTTTATTGCCTACAAAAAAAATCAGACAGCACCATCATCGTTAGCCTTAAACTTTACAGCATTGTGGAAATCTATTTCCATTTAAATACAGTGTGACCCGCGGATTACCTCAATGGACTAGCTTCACGGTCTTTGTAATTTCCTGAAAATTAGATTTCGATTTATAAAACAAGAAACCAATTAGTAACCAAATGAGGCGGAGCAGATCCACTAAAATTGACCTAATCCCTGAGGCATCATTTAAGGCAGTTGTTGGCGAATGAATGATGAGCAGCAGACAGCCCCGGCCTCCAGGCTCATCCCCGGCGTTTTGTGCTACAGGGGAAATTGATCTAGCTACTTCACAATGAATTCCTTACTAGGGCCAATATAGATTTCATCCCCAGTTACAAACTCTTGGAAGGCAATTCATTAGTATCTCCTGGAAAGCCATATCCTAAGCGCACTGCGGCTGCTGATGTACAGGAGCAGACACTGATAGATGGCTCTGCTATATTGTCTCAGACCATTCAGTCTCCTATATAAAGAGTTGACTTTATGTGCTTTGTGGCAGAGGCAATGTTAACCCTGGGATACTAATCTGTTGTGACACTACAAGTGCCAGCAATGACAATCTGTCATACAAGCATAGCAAGCTCTTGAAGCAAGCCAACAGACTTTTATGGATCAGTAAACAAGCTGGGGCTTTCCCAGCCAGACATGTAAGATTGTATCCCTGTGCACTGCCAGCACGTAGCTGTCCCTCGTTTGGAGGGACTATCCCTCTGTTGAAACCAAAGTCAGCATAAAGGAAAAGTAGTAGTAAATTTAAAAAAAAATAAAAAATCATATGAAGCATATGTAAACTCAATCATGAAAATCAAATATACATTTTAACATTTTTCAGTACTTTATATTTTGAATTCATTAAAGAATATGTGCTGATCGTGCTCGATAGGCTTCTTTTTGGACAATTATTGTTATGGGATGTTAACATTCAGCTCTGTATCCTACTTACTGTATGCTCCTGTATCTGCCATCCTATCACATACAGTAAGCTTATAAAAAAATTCTACAAGTGTCAATTTAAACGCATGTTACAGGGACAAGGTCCACTGTTGTCACCGTCAAATAACGAAGAAATGCTATACAGACACCGCTGGAGTGTCTGCATGTAGACAGGAAGTGGCTGCAAAAAGACTGCAGGAGACCAGCAGCATTGATATGCCAACAATGATGTAAAAAAGGTAACAAGTATTTTAATAATACAAAATGGCCATTGTTAATGAGACACAGTGCTTTACCAAACTAAACATCATTTAGTTAGGGTTTACAGACTTCTTTCTACATTACATTCTACTCACATCAATCATATTTTTCATAATAATTTTCCATGGCCCTCATCATTATGGGTGTGGGCAGGGGTGTATCCTTTGCTTATACTTTATACTATTAGGTGTCCTACCAATTCCTCACTTCACCATGACAAAGTAATATACATTATTGCACACGTATAAAGAACACATCCCTGTCGAACCCAGAGACTAGTAAGAATTAAAGTAGAGCTCCAACATATTTTTCTACATTTTCTGCTCCTTCCTCCTACTATATTAAAATAAGTGTGGTCAAGGTCTACTTACCCTCTCCAAGCTCCAGCGCTGTTCCTAGCTTTTACCTCTGTCCAGCACCGCAGGTCCTCTTCAGATTGAGCAACAGCCAGCATCATTCTACCTATTTTTTGTGAGTCCAGCATGTTGCTGACACCCTCTCAGGGACTGAGTGATGCTCACACGTCATTGCAGGAGCTCCTAGGATGAATTCCCGCACCCCACTGCTGCTACGTAAAAAAAATACCTGTGATGTCACTGGCCTGGAAAAAAGACTGCATGGAAAATTGCTATAAAAAAAAAAAAGATGAGAGGCTCAGGGAGGGGGAGAAGAGCAGTGAAAGCAAAATAACTTCCAGTTCTGATTAATACAAAAAAAGATTGGTTAAGTCCACAAATCGTTTTTTCACTGCTAATTTTCCTTCACTCTGGCTTATCAAAATAACAAATGTATTTATTGTGTAAATAACACATTTTTGTATAGAGGGACAAAGGGATTTGGTTCCGAATGATGGACTATTGGCAACTATGCAATTCCTCCCTGAGCTGGCCACTGCTGTGTCACTCATGCTGGTGCATTTGTGGGAGCTGCTGGCACGGGGCTCTGGAAGAACACACAGCTCTGCCCAGGGTGGAAGCAAGCAATACTAGCATCCCGCAAGCCAGAAGAAGTTGACAAAGCCACTGAAATGGCCTTCAGGGGAGAAATGGGTTTTACCCCATCCAGAGAAACATGACCACAGCTAGAAACCACACAGCACCCCACCAGCATTGTACTTTGCCTTTCATTGTCTCTGGACTGAGAACACAGCAGCATTCTGATGGCCTGCATGGAATGTTCCATCCCAACATATGTGGTAAAGTTTCTGGTTTCATTTGTCCTAATATGGAAACAAGGGCTTCTTTGTATGATATTAGAACAATATGAACATATTTTTCACCTAGTAGAGCAGAGCTCCTGAGCAGAAGGCACTCAGGTTTATAGATTGTTTGTGAAAAGGGCAACACGAGTCACGTTAGGACCGCTGGGAAGGTGATGGTGCTTTAACAATGTTTCTTTGCAAGGTGAAATCTCCTTATTGGTTACATGTTATTTCTTCTTCATTTGTTGCTGGCTACCATGCTTAATGACAGTAAGAAACAGCAAGAAACAGTTTCATCAGTTAGAGTCTCTGTGAGTGCCATGTCCTTATGAGGTCACAGGAAGTAAACACTGATATTTCCATCATAACCCTTTTAAAAAAGTTCAATCTTTATAAGTAGTAGTAATTGTCCTTGTAGCCTTAGGCTCAGGCAGTTGTCACCAGAACATGTTTTCTCATTGGCAGATATCTCTTCTATTCCTGTTCTGGTCACAACTTTCTGTCCCAGTGACAATGGTTACCTGGACAAATAGAAAATATGAACCTTCCCCCCAGTGGGGACCGCAATGAAAAAGCTGACAGAGGTTCTAATCCACTCAATACAAAACAAAACAAAAGTTTTGCCTTTAGATACATGATAATTAGTGCTCATTGATATAAGGTTTTGTTGGCATCTGAGCTGCTTTTATTTCCATACAAGCCATTGTTAATATTAAACAACTCAGAAGCAACTTAAACCAACCCCTCAAGCAACTGAAAGGCAAACCAGAACATCTCTGTACCACCTAAAAGCATACTGTCTTTGACTTGCTTCAGAGTGTGATGCTTATGTACATGAACCCTACACAGAAGTATACACCGACATTTATTTTTATGTGCACTTTTATCCCATGCAGATCAGTGTACATGTAGAAGAAACTCAGAAGCAGCTTAAAGCAAATTAGAAGCAGCTCAAGTCAACTTCTAAGTTAATCATTAGCAATTCCAAATCAAAGTACCTCAAATCCAAGACATTTAGCCCTAGGATATCCTGTATCTGACTTGCTTCTAAGACTGAAGACTGTGCACAGGAACTCTAAATCTGAATGACTTCCCTGCTTTTAAAGTTGTCTCTTTTTATGGCATTAAAGTCCTTCTCGAGAAAAATGCTCTTTAAATAACTTTGATCTACTTTGTGACTAAATACACACGCATATGTCACAATATTCTCTCTCTACACATAATGGAAAACAGAACAATATTCCAACATAACAAGGCATCCAAAGAATATTCTAATTTGCCTTGCAGTAATGAAACCCAAAGGGCCTTTGAAACAATTAGAATCCTACTTTAGGGCCCACTTACACAAAAGCACATCTCAGGTGTCCCGTGGAACACTTTTTTCAAGGTAAGAAAATGTACCCCTATCCAGTTTGATGAGCTCTGCAGGGATCTACATACATGCAGATTGCCAAAAGTAGAGGAAATCCATACATTATTCCACTTGTAACAGGGTGTTAATTAAATGAATGATACTTATCTAGTCCTAAGGGAGAAAACAAGAGGAACCCATAACTCCTGTGTTTCGTTTCGGGAATTGGATTCGTATTCGGATCTGATTCAGAATTCGTGTCGGATTCGGGATTCGGAATTCGGAATTCGGACGAATTCCTTAAAATTCAACTTGAGGTGGGGTTGCAGAATTGGCACATTTGCCATTTCTGGTTGCTGTGCTCTAGTTTTTACTATTAAAGGGACATTAAAATCCTTTTCTTAATTTGTTTTATCCGTTCAAAAGTTAACAGTGCACGCACAGGATTTGGATGAAAGCATCGGATTTGGATGCTTTCGGATGATAACGGATATGTTTTATTTCGGAAATTCGGATGCTCCGATTCTCCGAAATTTCGTCCGAATTTCGATTTGGAACGAAACAAATCGCACATGTCTACTGCCCAGTTGTCAGCTATAGAGGTGTTAACAATGTCCCATGGACTGTAATGTGTGTTTGGCAAAATGCTACCTATTGTATGCAGGCCTGGATTTCCCAAAAGGCCAACCACGGTCTGGCCTTGGAGCAGCAGGGAGTAGAGGGGCAGCAGGGGTGTGGAATTCCTATCTCCCGATGCGCTGGGCATGAAGTTCCGGACGCCGGGCGGGTAGTTGTTTTCTACATTTAGCCCTGCTTTGGGCAAGCAAAGCTAAATGTACCGTGGGGAAGCCACTGCTTGTTTTGTACAAGTGATCTCGTGGATTTTGCCAAGATCACTTGTATGCAGCCTGCAGGTCTGCCATTCTCCATGGTGGGTGGCGAGTTTGGCGGGTAGGGGAACCTGGCCTTGGGGCAGCAGATAGTGCAAATGCGGCCCTGATTGTATGTGATTATTTTCTGTTAGGTGCACAGAAAGATTTCCTTTAGGGATACATTTCAGTGCACCGAGACAGGTCTTCAAAGCCACAGATGACCTCTGACAAGGAGAGAAGACTTTAGCCTCCTAGATGACTTTTCTGCTGCTTCCATGGCTCTCAAAATGGCTGTAGACCTTAGATGATGGGCAAATGTGTGAGTATAATCCAACAGAAGGGAGAGATACTTCTAGGTGTGTTGAATACTGCTGCTTCTGCCACATGCTGTGGTTCCTCCCACTGGCTTCTATGTCCTGTAGTGATATATGAGCTGGCAAGAAAAGATACAGCATGCAATGGAAAGGTAACTAGAGATGCTCTTCTTTTACAGGATGTGCTTAGTTTTACAAGTGAGCCTGTGGTTAAAAGGTCACTTTAGACACATATGTTGTGCCTGCCTAAAGGTGCGGTGAGCCTTTAGGTAATAAAAAAAGAACCTTAGTATGGTCTTTAGGAGAAATGTGAGCAGACTTGCTATTTCCCACTGATAGTTATGTGATGTTTGTGTAACAATTTGTAAAGCTGTAAAATATCACTAAGTAAGATGTAGCAGTCCTCGGAGCTCCCACCAGGCCACAAATATTATATGTTACAGAAGCCCTTCGTACAAATTGCCAGTTTGCCCATCTGGGCCTGAATAGACTATAACATGTCATTCTCCTAATTTGTTTCCCAGCAGTACAAATTTCACTGACAATCATTGAAAACATTACCCCTGTTTCTCTCACTGATGCCCTTAAGATTATAGATTATAAAATTATAGATTAAAGAAAAGCAATATGGATTATTTTCCTCATGTTATAACCATTGATAATGTAACTCCAGGTTTGTTCTGCAATTATCTATATTTCTTAATTAATAATACAACACACACAGGGACCATGGGGAACAAATCTACCCACCCATCAGAAGGAAGGACAGTGTCAGCACCAATTCAGAGATGATTTGAGGATCTACAGCCCACTGATACACAAATAAGCCACATTTTTTATAATAGTTAAGACACTTGAAAGCATTTTTTAAGATTGAACTCCTGAGTTTAGTGTCACTTTAACTCGAAATTGTTGGAAATGCAACAGCATATACTGTTATGTCTTTTGAGCACAAATCTACCCACCCATCAGAAGGAAGGACAGTGTCAGCACCAATTCAGAGATGATTTGAGGATCTACAGCCCACTGATACACAAATAAGCCACATTTTTTATAATAGTTAAGACACTTGAAAGCATTTTTTAAGATTGAACTCCTGAGTTTAGTGTCACTTTAACTCGAAATTGTTGGAAATGCAACAGCATATACTGTTATGTCTTTTGAGCTGTAGATGGCGGTGTAGTGCAATGTTAGTCTTTATATGCATGCTTATCTATGATGCACAGGAAGTTTTCCTATATATATGTTTCCTACACAATGCTGTATACATAGATGTAATATTCTTCTAAGCAAGTAAAACTTAATTTTGCATTCCTCAAGATCTCAGTGCTTGATCTAAACACATAAACAACAGAAATATGTTAAAAGAGGAAGGCGTATGTAAAGATTACAGGCTTTCAGGTGTACAATATAGAGATGGTGATAACCATTAACACTGGAGCACATAAACAGTGTACTTTGGGGTAATTACTCAAAATGTTTAAAGGCAGTACAGACTTTTCATTTCATCGTAAAGTTCATTGGTACACTTAGAGACCGAGTGGAAACATCTTAGTACTTCTAATTAGTAAACTGCAGCTTGTACAAGCGCTCTTTTCGTGGAGACAGATTCCCTTTCATTGGACTAAATCTGGCCTGAGAATCTGTCACCATGAAGAGAGTGCATGAACATCTAGCAGCTCACTAATAAGATCAGGTAACATGTCTTCACTGAATCTATCTGAGCCCAGATTAGAGTCACAATGTATACTAAATTCACTCTGGGCCAAGCTATGTTCAGTAAATACCAACTATGTGAAGGCACAGTGCAGTTTATAAAGCCGTAACTCTTTACAGCTTTCAGCATGGTGGGCACGCTTATCAATCCAGAGGAATTATTCCTTTTCAACTAAGACGGAATTTTCTCAATTTATGATTAAATAATAGATTAAGAGAATCAGCAATGAGGTGCGTTCAAAGTTATGGAATGATACGCACTATACCATAGAAGGCTTCAATTAGAATTTATTCCAAACTGCATACAGCTATGTCAGGGTAATTGGCTATCTTCAGTGCAATGTATGGAAACCATGGCTTCTATGGAGTAGGGCTTAAAGCCAGATGATTATGCGCTGATGATGGCCAACTTGCCTGAAACGGCCATATGAGTTTGCAATAAATAGCTATATAACACTAGGTTGTGTCTGTACTATGAACCAGGGTTTCTGAATGTGTAGTTGGTCACAAAGGGTCATAGAGGAATATATCAAATGTAATGGCATGTATCACACATTTTATTATAGCAAATACTGTAAAAACATTAATAGCCATTCATTTTTTTTCTGAAGACACAGCAAAGTATAAACCCCAGTTCTTTACAAAAAAAAAATTAATACCAATGACTAAGTCACATTTATGACTGTGAAATAAATTCCATATCTTGTCGTGACTTAAAGGCAAGCTGTACAGACCAAATTCTTGGCTATCTCTGGATTCCATACTTTTCAAGGAACTGACCCAGGACAAGCATGAAGATCAAAAAGTCAGACTGATGTCAGAACTTTTCATCTACATACTTTGTTCCCCAGCAGAGACTCTAAATACTGAAACCATTGGGTAATCATAACCGGCAGGAACTGATAGTTTTAAGAGAAGAGCAATGGCGGCCACCATCCTGCATCAGTATATTTTGTTCTTTTAAGGGCTTGCTTTTAAAATTGTATGACTCTTAAAAGGAACATGAGAGGATAGAAATATGTGAGCTGTCATTACTTATATGTTTTAACGGTAAAGGCATTGGAGATTGTCATCCTGGTAATGGCTTCACTATCTGTTGAGCCATTTAACTAGAAGAAGTACACAGTTCTTAACTACTTCTTTAAGCTATCGCTTGCTATTTTTTATAAGGGCATTATTATTAGGATTGCTTTACATTGGGAAGAATGGGGTACCATACTCATAAGTAGGGTTTAGGTCAACTGTCACCTATCTAGCCTTTAAATATAATTTGGCCTTTAAATATATATTGGGCCTTTAAATATAAGTTTTTTAGACATCTACTCATAATCAGGGCAGCCATCAGGGGGGTACGGCCGATACTCATGTAAGGGGCCCGGGCAGCCTGGGGGCCCGCCCGGGTCCCTTACATGACTATCGGCCGACGGTGAAGGGCAAGGAGGCGGAGGCCTGGCCCTAGCAGCGCAGGGCCCCAGCATTGCCGCTCCAGCGGCTTTGAGACAAGCTAGGGCCCCATCAGCGACGCTTCTCATCTGATGTCGGACTGACCGGAAGTGACGTGACCTCACTTCTGGATGGTCCGGCGGCAGATGAGGTCATGTGTGCAGGTATGAGGAGCTAGGAAGGAAGGAAAGGAGGGAGAGGAGGGATGCAGCCCTGACCAGCCCACCTGAGACCCCTTCAGAACCCACCATAGGCAGTCTCAGATGGGCTGTGCAGCATCTATGGTGGGCTCTGTAGGGTCACTCTCAGGTGGGTCCTGTGTCCAGCGAGTCACTAAGCCCTGCATCCAGCGGCGCGGGGGGGGCCCAGCCTAAAGCCGTGTAAGGGGCCCCAAAATTTCTGATGGCTGCCCTGCTCATAATTGAAAGTGCCAGGACCCACCACAGTGTATTGAGTTTTATTGTCAACAGCTCCTCTATGATGGAGTATATTATTAAAAAGTTTTTTAAAAAAGCTGTAAAACCTCTGTCAGCAATAGCAATCTCAACCACTCTAACCCTAAACAAAGATGTCCCCTGCACACCATACAGCAATCAGGACCGGTTCTTGAAATAGCAGTGGTGGTTGTAGTGATGTCCGTGGATGGTGCCACTGCCGTGCATATCCAGAAATAGTAGCAATGAAGATCACCAGCACTCGCAGGATGAAATAAATCCAGATGTTCTTTTTATTGTAGAACAATGTCACATGTGTAATATAGCCAACATTTTGGAACCACACAGTATCCATCCATCAGGACAAACATAGTGACATCATGTTTGCACTGATGAACGGACCCTGCGTGGTTCCGAAACATTGGCTATATTACACATGTGACATTGTTCTACAATAAAAAGAACATCTGGATATATTTCATCCTGCAGGTGCTGGTAATTTTCATTGCTACTATTTCTAAACAAACAGTCACCCAACTGTATTATAAGGTTGTAGACACATCTACAGATCAACTACAGCTACAGTTGAAATTACATTACCATTTTAAAATCTCTAAATTAAAGAAAACCTGTACTGAGAAAATATGGAGGGTGCTATTCCAGCCCTTTGATTTGAAATTACTAGTTGCCTGACTGCCATGTTGATCCAAAGACAGAACAAGTATGCAGTGTAGGAGCTCTGACTTCATTGTAAAAGGTTTCTGGCCGTTGATTTAGGAAATTCAATCAGGCGACTAACATTTTCAAAAAGACATCAGAAATGTCAGCCACTTTCCGTAGTAAAGATTCCTTTTTTAATCTAACTACCATTAATATGGTTGACCCTACATGTTACATTTATTAAGTAACATTTAGGCCAGTACTCCTATAATGATCCATACCAGCCCTGCACCAATTCATATCAGATTCAAACTTGCACTGTGTAAAGCTAGTAATCCAGGCTTGGAAGTTGCCAAGTGGCCATGAAATGCCGAATTGAAACTATGCATGTAATAATCCATCTGCTAACAGATTATCTGTACTGCATGAACATGCCTTTTCTCATGAGAACAACAACAACTGAGGGAAAATCATTATTCAAAATGATGATGCTGCAACTGAAATTAGTATTATTCTATTAGACTAATTTGAATGCTAACAGATAAGACAATACCATGATATTATTTACAATTACAGTATCTAAACAGAGATATGTGAATGTATGCTTTCAGGGGTAAAGATAATTCAAATGTTTCATCTTTAATGAGTCACACTGCCAATCTGGATGTTGATCAAGCAGAGGAGTTATATGCCAGCCATTAGTAAATTACACAACAAAAACCTTAAAGTGAATATGTCACAAACATGAGCCTGTGTACATGCAGATGTTCACTAACTGGATGCAGAAACTGATTCCCCTAAATCAGTAAATCTCTGCCTAAAGTTACAACATAATAGAAAGTTCCCTCTGGGTGTAGCCATGCTGAATAATTATCTACAAGATGAAGAGATCCTACTCTGCTGTTAAATCTACACAGCTTTCTCAAAGTGCTGGAGATCATACGGCAGTAGGATGAATAAAGCAAAACTAATTTCTACATGGCTCTCCTCCAAGCCTAAATTTGCTTAACATGTGACAAACACGCTTTAGGCTTTGGACTGAAAACCACAAGTCAAAAAGTGTAATTATGTTGGAGTAGAAAGGTGTTTTAGAAAGAAACCTACCATTGCAATCTATGGATGCACACAGGCAATCGAGCATGCTCCATCACAGCACATCAGATGCATTTGCACAGATCTGATACATGTACAGTAAATGTATTGGTCCAGAATAGTACTCTCAGTTTGCATGTGGTGAGCATGTGCATTAAGCAACACTGAAGCTCTGATATTTGTATAAGCCCCTTAACTACAGTAATTGTGACTTAGTCAGGTATTGAAAACTATCACCGGTTGGCTGAGCTGGTGAAAAACCTATGCCATTAACTATTATCTTGTTTTACTAAGAACTATAGCTACTTTCCCTCAGCCACCATCAGCCATGAAAGTGAGAAACTCACTGGTGCTGTTAGGGAATAACTCAATTTCTAAGCAAAAAACACATTGATATAGAATGTATGCATCTGGCATTCATAAAACCACTAATAATGTTCTACCATTATGTTTCAGCTTGGACTGTATACAATGGAAGAGAAGAACTGGATGATTGTTCTGACCAGTACAGATAGTTTCTCTTCATTCTTTTTTGTTTCATGCAAACGCACCTGCCTATAAAGTACCTGACAAAAACCCATGAGAATTAGGCTGATTTATTTACCGAGCCCTTATAGCCCTTATAAGACTGATTCAGCCTGTCTCTCGACAATGCTATTTTGCAGCTTGTTAGACCCTTGAAGTATATCTATACCTATATTTTTTTCAGAGTACAGAATGGTTAAAAGTCTTATAATTTTTCTCTGCGCTATATGTGTCCTCTTGGGGAGATTTCCCTTCACTTCCTATACTGGAGACAAAACAGGAAGTCAGCAAAAATCTCTACAAAATGTGGAGAATTTCCCTCTTACTCAGATGTCACTAGAACAGAGGTGTCCATTGAAAGGCTTACCCTCAAGTCATGTTTGATTTGTGGCTGAAAACTGTAACATTTTGAATTTCTCTTCATTTACTATCTTTTTATTTGACTATGAGCCACCAGGACAGATAGAGAAAGTCATAGACAACAATAAAAACTTGCAAGAAGTTCTGATCCTTCCCTACTCCACTATCCAAAACTACAAAAACACATGGGGGGAATTTATCAAAACTGGAGCAGACAAAATCTGGAGCAGATTTGCACTGCAGCAAATCAGCTTCTCTTACCTGAGCAAGCTGAAGAGAGATGGTGATTTGTTGCCATTGGCAACTGCTCCAGATTATGTTTGCTCCAATTTTGATGAATTCCCCCATACACTTTAAAGTGCTTTTATATTACAAACCATTCAAATGTTGCTACATCTCCAAGGCCACTAGGATTAGTCATAAAAAGAGGAAAAGAAAACAAAATAAGACTGCCATGGACAGCATCCATTCAGGATTACTTTCCATTTTCTTAGCTGTATGGGTGTATGGGGAAGATAAATGTTGAATCTGATTGGTGGCTATAAATTGTAATATCTCTAAATTATGCACCCAATCCACTACAGTAGCAGTGCCAAAGTAACAGCAATACATTACTGGGGTTCTGAATGGCTGTTCTGTAAAACAAATAGTTGGTGTAAATTTAAAGGAATAAGTGATGTTGCATGTTATAAAAAAAGTGAAATAATGAAAAAAGAAAGTAAAAATAAGAAAAAATAGCCACCATTACCAATACTATTGCTGTTATTACTACCAATACTACTACTACTGATAATAATAATAATAGTAATAATAATAATAATAGTAATAATAATAATATCATTATTAAATCTATTACCAAAATAAGGAAGACAACCGACAGGAAAGCATGCTGTATTAAACTCAGATAATTAGTAGATGACATAGCTCCACCTTATTTTGGTCTCTAAACTGCCACCTTTTCTAAGGAAACTTGAAGTGAACCAGGGGAGTACACCATTTAAAGTGATGAATGATGATCCTGAAAGATAAGTCATCCTCTCATTACTTGGTACATGGCAGGTCTGCGGGCAGTTGTCCTCTTCTATTATGATTGAAAACACCTAAATCTCTGCTCTGCGTGCTTTGTGTGCACTATGCAGATACATCCCTAATAACAACCATCATACACATATTACATTTGTGAAGACACAGAGCTAAACAACAGAAATTGAAATTGGCACTAGCCACGGCTTTTATTTCCAGTTCCAAGCTGCCTGATAAATGCTAATGTTTGATTCAATCTGATGGTCACTATGATGACACTATTTTTATCAAGTCCTCAGATCATTACACATGGCACATATGTCTGTAACCCGCTATAGAAATGCTTAATTTACGGGTATGAAATATACGCAAAATATATCTCAATTCAAAATGCATTTCACATGTCTTTATAGAAATACATAATATTAAATATCTGGGATAGAAATCTATTTAAGAGAGATAAGCATTTGTGCGTTAGAAGTTTTAATGGTTTTTGTTTTGTTTTGTTTTCGGAATTATGCTCATTTGTTTTAAACATTTATTAAGACAGATTCATTCAATTTCAACTAGTTGTACTTTAATTTACCAGCACACCTAATTCTTAACAGTTGCATACTCCAAAGATGCATGCAATGCATTTTGCATTTGCAAAAGTGTAGTGTGTGTGTGTGTGTGTGTGTGTGTGTGTGTGTGTGTGTGTGTGTGTGTGTGTGTGTGTATTTTGGGTGTCCTAAGCTGGTATGCGATCATGAAATCAGTGAGCACTAGCAGAGCCAACATCTTTTATAAAGCCGAAAAGCAGAACAAATGCATTACATATTTACAAAGATTGAAGCGCATTGTCTTGTCATTGTCCAGATCGTATCCTTAAAAAAAAAAGCTCATAAGTGATTGTATTTTCTTTGTAAGATCCCGACTTTGGATTTCGAAACACAATCCTCTAAGTCAGTTCCTATCTATATGTAAAATGCTGGCACCGATTCATTCTGCCTTTGAAGCCAAGCTCAATCAACTAATGATACATTTAACCCAAAGCGTCTCATCCATGTGTTGGTATTGCTCTGTACCCAAACAGAGCAACTGAATGGAAACTTGATTTTTTTTTTAGTAACTGAGGACAATGGTTTCTACAGCTGACTGTAAATATGTAGACAGTATACTCCTTTGGTGTGGGCTGCGGTGGTAAGTATATATCTGCATGCAGTGACATAACTGTACCTGGCACCTTACTGTACCTAATAAACCAGACAAATGGTGTGCCAGGCTTCAGTAGGCACAGCTACATTATAGCCTATGTCCCCATATATGAATTAAAAATAGCAAGATACATAAAATGTGGAAATGGCTTCCATTTACCTAACGTTGTAGGGGCACCCTGAGCTAGGTATCCCTCCCCCAAAGATATGGGGGCTGATTTCCTAAAGGACACATTTCTACTCTGATTTCCGTTCATTTCAACCAATCAGACGAATTAAAAAGAAAAGAAAACCCCCTGAACCTGATTGGGTGTCCAAGTGAACAAAAGCTAGGGTTAAAGTCCTTTAGAAAATCAGCCCCCAAGACTATACTGTGGTGGGTTGAAACGCCGGGACTAGAATCGTACAGAGAATTGTGTCGATTTTTTAGGAAACACGTAGTTGATCTTGAAATAAAAAAAATAAAAGTGCTTGAATACATTTGTAATATCTTCAGATAAGTACAATTAGATATCTTACAATAAAAATTGACGCAAAATATATATAATTTTACACAAAGATTTGATCGCAGAAAAGTGTATAAAGAAGCCACATATTAGTATAAAATAGCATTCGTAGTAACCAAAACACAGGCACTACATATACTATCCAAATATTTGTTCTCATTGATATCTTGGTAATGATAGCGGAAAAAGTCCATTGCACTAAAATATTCATTGTATCAAAGCACGGACCTGGAGATGGTGTGACGATGAATATATGAATATATTAGTGACAACACTAGACCCTGGCCGCTGCAAAGGTAAAGGTGTTTTCATGAATAGGGAACAATGGTGGAAGACCATTGAAGTGAACTGAAGTGTGTTATAAAACTTTCCTATAAAGCTCAGTGAAGCAGCTGACAGGTTAGTGGAGTGGGCTCTATGGATCAGATGGGGGGACATTTATCAAAGCAGGCCAGTCTTCCCCTATGGGATACCATCTACTTCCTAGGGGTCGCTTTTAAATTGTGACAAGTGAACATAACTCTGCAAATAAAAGTGACACCCAGGCTACCCACAACCCAAGCGCTAGTGCTTTCTTATGAACAAATAAAAGGGTTAGCATTAATTTACTAAAAACAATGTACTATTACTACACTTTATGTTATTGAGTGCGTTTAATCACCTGACAATAAAATGCTAATCTTTGTTCCTCATTTGTTAAATGGTTCAGATTTATCAGTTCAATCATTGGTCCCCTATTATAATAACAGGTTGTCATTCCACATCTCTCACACGCCGGATATATTAGATGATTGTAGGATGTAATCAGGTCCATGGGCCCTGCTCAGAAAGTCCCGGCTGTAATAGATAGACGATAAGAGGGATCTATACTTTATTCTGATATCAAATTATGGGGCGAACTCAGGTTATATTTTACGAGGGTGTAAAAGGCGAGCTGTAAATCCAGTTTACAATAATTTGAAGTAAGGTGAATCTACATTAGACTCATTCATCTGTTCGCTGCTGCTGGCACATAAATCTGACGTTTTAACTGTTCTATTAGAAGTTTCGTTCAGCACATCAGTGTTTAAACTCACATCAAAAAGAAGGGGATTAAAGGGAGCCAAGTAGCATGGAAGGAAAGTGCACCGTTTGGGCATAGAGATGAGAAAAACTTCTGGAGGGAAAATAAACATTGAAACCCAACACTGATTCCCTTCTTCACCTCTCCAAGAAAAAACAACAACACACAGGGCACCACGTGGGAATGTGTTCACAGCTCCCTATACAATCCTTACACAGAAAGGGAGATTATAACAAGCACAGCACAGCCTGTAGACATGAACAGTGCAAGCAGGGCTTCTCTTCATTATATATTGGGCGGCTGCGCCATGTGCGACTCTTCCTACCTTGTTATTTCTTAATAATCTCACACTACTAATATTGTAATAGTCCTTTAATAGGCAGAGAAGAAAATCCGAATTCAACTAAATATCACTAATGTGAAACATAAAATCCCCCCCCCCCCCCCCTCCCCCCCTCCCCCACAGC
>NW_017306991.1:181812-182148 GCF_000935625.1 Nanorana parkeri
ATAGATAGATAGATAGATAGATAGATAGATAGATAGATAGATAGATAGATAGATAGATAGATCACTTCGCATTTCAGGCTGTTGTTCTGTTTTGGGCCAAAGGTTAATTAAAAGTGAAATTGTCAATTCTTAAATGAGATTTCAGAACAGGAAGTCAGATGTATTTTTGTAAAAATGATAACCCCCAATATAGATAGATAGATAGATAGATAGATAGATAGATAGATAGATAGATAGATAGATAGATAGAGAGTTTGCTTGACGTTTTATATACTAATCTATTTATACTCCCCCTATAAGTATACTTTTACTGATCATTCTGTTTAGTATGTTAAT
>NW_017306991.1:183078-185900 GCF_000935625.1 Nanorana parkeri
ATAGATAGATAGATAGATAGATAGATAGATAGATAGATAGATAGATAGATAGAGAGTTTGCTTGACGTTTTATATACTAATCTATTTATACTCCCCCTATAAGTATACTTTTACTGATCATTCTGTTTAGTATGTTAATAATTTTTGTGCTCCGTTATTTTATAATTACATTTCATGGTATACTCCCTTATAATTACAGTTCAGTGTAGCTGCTCTAATTCAATTACTACCTCAGCTTCAAGATGTCACAGAAGCATAACTGTAGTTTGTCAGCCTGGCTTGATACACACATTACCCTAGGGTACACATTTTATTTAAAAAAAATAATATTAACAAGAATGATAACAATACAAATAATAATATTATAATTATTACTATTATTAACAATAATAATAGTAATAATAATAATTATTATTATTAGTTAATTTACTATAAACAAGGCTAAAACCCCCTCGTGTCTGTATGTCTTATTATTTTAGCGAATGAGAATATTTCCATAATCTATAACATATAAATACATAGAGAGAATTACTAAAGAAGGTCACAGGTCATACAAACGTGTGCTCACTCCAGGCACCGAAATATACATTCTTCTTGAACCTGACAGCTAATAGAAGGGAAGGTGCAATATTTTTTTTGTACATTATGCATCCACATTGATATATTTATTTTATGACTAAAGTAAATACGCAGTTTTTATCTACATCTTCGGCTAAGTCTTATTTTATATTTTGCTGTCGTTGTCTATTTACAATTTGTTGTATTCTTTGCTGATGGCCAAATGACCGGAGAAGACGTCCAGTAAGCAGTAGGGGGAAAGGAATGATTGGCTTGTCCAGTGCCTTGTCTGGGTCTGATGGAAATTGGGTGTGCAGTGTGTGTGAAATTAGCATAGTCTTTGGAGTGCGCTGTGTAGCTCTGGTGCACTTTGCCAGGCTATCCCCAGGTGTATTGAGGCATTCTCTGGGCACCCAGGGACAGGGAGCTGCTATTCTTTTCCTTCCATGATTAGACACAGCCCTGCAAGCTGCACCATATGCTTCTTCTGATCAAACAAGCAGCTACATAGGCAGCAATAATTGACGAGATCTGCTGGAAATCACGCAGAAAACTAGCCTACTGAGACTGGGAGACTTGACAAATCATTGCTAATAATCCTTTTAGGAACATCTCTGACTTTGGAGTTTACAATAGCTTCATTTTTATCAACTAAGCGCTGACAAAATGAAGAGCAAACCAGATTCCATATTTTATTGCTCGATAGTTTGTCTTAATGATAAAAACCGGGTAAGCAAGCTGGGCGAAGACAACCAGGTGAAGTTAAAAAGTTAATATAATAGGTGCAGTATTTGGATGTTGTTGGCTCATAAGGGGTAGGTCGGATACAGCAAAGTTTGCAGAGAGAAAGTATTTTAGTACATATCTTGTACCGGGGACAAAGGGTTTAGCTGGCACAATCTCTGCCAGATCCACAAGCTGACATCCAGGGACGTTCAGAAAAGCGGGGAGAGACAGAGGAACATTTGTACAAGGTTTAACAGATGATCCTAGGAGTGAAAGGAAAGTAAACAAGGATAATGATGACCTACCTTCGGGGAAAACCACTCTCATTTTTAAATAGCTGGTTGTCAGTCTGATTATGGATGCTTTGTCCAGCTGGGAGGTGATGGCAGAGGGCAGTGGCAGCAGTTTAGCCAGTTCATAAAACTCACTGTTTTCTTTCTCCCGTCTAGTCCGGGCAGCGTTTTTGGATTTCTCTTTCATGGCGGAGAAGTAATCCTTTCTTAATTTTATTAGACACTGAACTCCACAGAATCATCAAAAAAGAGCAGCGTTCTTCCAGCTGGAGATCATAGAAGAAGGGGGTGCAGCCTGAAGATTGGAGATAATGGAGATGGTGCTGATGCTGCAAATCAAGAAATAAGGGCAGCTATCCTAAGAAAGTTGATATCCAGGTTTGGGCTCCGATTGACAGACGTTGGATAAGTTCTCCTTTTGTCCAGCTCAGCCACTGGTGTCATTCCAGGACAGAGGCGAGGATGTCAATGTATCAAGTCAGAAGGCCCCACACTGTGGAAGAGAGCAGGGACATCCAAATCAGCTGACCCTTACATAGCCAGGTGACAACAAGACACTTCTCTGATGTCACACATGCCTTACATATCATCATATCATTACATATCATATTATGATTGGAGAAATGGAATGTGCTCAATTTATGGACTGAAGACACTTAACTCCATCAGAAAATCAGCCCCGAAATGTACCAACCTGTGCGAGTGCCCGACAGACCTTATATGAATCTACAAGCACTCACAGAAATTCCACAACCTGGGGATGATTTTCTAAAGGAGTTCACAATCTTCACTCAATAAACTGAGCAGAATGCATTTCATTTATCCAATCATGTAAAAGCAAATGTATTGTATTTGCCCATGACTGGTTACCATCCTGTGTCATGTACATGCATTTCATATATCATCAATCATATAAAAAGCAAAGTCCTGTGTATGTCATCTGCACAGAATTGGGTGTCATCATGTATTATGTACATGTATTTCATGTATCATCAATCACGTGAAACGGAAATTCCTGTTTATGTATTATATCTGCACATGGTTGGGTATTTAAAGTGAACACAGCTACAATGTATTGAGTGAAGATTCTCAACTCCTTTAGTAAATCAGTATTCAAATACAAATATATGTATATATATATATATTTAAAGGTATAGATAAAATGAAGCGTATAATCCGCTAATATATATATATATATATATATATATATATATACACACACACACACACACACACACTATATTC
>NW_017306991.1:186084-202284 GCF_000935625.1 Nanorana parkeri
TATATAAGCGGATTATACGCTTCATTTTATCTATACCTTTAAATAAATAGCATATTATAAGCTTCACAATAGCCTATTTAAATACTTATAAATTTATGTTGATAGAATATAAAAACCTTTATATATGTAATAACATATTTACAGATATATAACTTTATATCAGTAGCGAATTCTAGCCTCTTTATATGAATAGGGTATTATAAGCCTCTGTATATTATTAACTTTATTTAAATAGCATATTACAAGCCTGTATATATCAACAGCATATTATAAGCCCCTTTATATCTATAACTATATATCAACAGTATATCATAAGCCTTTATATATCCATGGCATATTATATGCCTTTTTATATGTGAAACGTTATATCTATAGCATATTATAAGCCTCTTTATAACTATAACTTTATATCAACAACATATTATAAGCATATTAGTCTCTTTATATGTATAACTTTGATATCAATAGCATTATATATATACACACACACACACACACACACACATATATATATATATATATAGAGCATATTATAAACGTTTTTCTCTCTCTCCCTCTGTATAACTTTCTATCCACAGCATATTATCAGCCCCTTTTCTTTATCACATGTGGTTTCCTCAGTCGGTGTAGACTTTTAGTACATGGAGTCAGTCTTACACACAAAGCTGTGCAGTCCAGCTTGGTATTTTTTAATCATTTCTATGTATGTCTATAAACACCAACACCATTTTTGTGATCACAAAAATCCATTGCGCAAGTTGGTGTTTATAGACATACATAGAAATGAATAAAATGTACCAAGCTATAATATTTTTTGTCCTGCCACCCCAACAGAATTGTTTTTCAGTTCATATTTATAATTGTCCAAATGTGTTTGAACAATTCCCATAGGATGTCACTGTCATATACAGAGGTGAGGTGTATTAAACCTGCATTTGTAGCATGCACTGGGCCATTCCAGTACCATGCAGGTGTATGATCTAACCAGGGGTCTGTACAGCGTCACTTTCATTGTGGGCATCATGGAAGATGCGGAGGTTTGCAGCTTCTCCCTCATACAACCTGTGGAAGGAGATTGTAGACTTTGCAAAGTGTACAGCTAGCATCCCCCACCCCAATAAGAGGCACTCACTTGACTGGTGTGTTGTATCCTGCGGAGATCAGGTCCCGTTCAGACTCCTCTGGTGAAGTTGCTGTAGAATGCAGAGTGTTTAATTGTCAGTTCAGGTAGCCCATTAACTTCTTCCTGTCTTAGCGCTCTACTTAGTACAACTTCATTCCTGGTCCAGCAGTCCCTAGCCCTCCCTCGCTGCCACTCACACAGCCTTGCTCAGCCCCAACTCACATCGTCCGGGGGGAGACCTATGACGTCACCGGGACTGCTAATTACGTCTTTAGCTTAAACCCGAGTCCAATTGGAACGCTCGTTAACGGACTGTTAAGTGTATTACACTCCGCGTTATGGGCACCGTCCTTCAAGTCTTGTCCCAGGCTGCTAGATACACTTTGTATTTTCTTTACACATCTACATACAACCATTCATTATGTGAGGGCGTGTGAAAGCAAGAGTATTCCTACTAATGTCACAACTGCCACCATTACATACACAGGGAGGGCAAATACCACACACTAGACTGACGAGAGAGAGAGAGAGATGGAAACATGGATAGATACATTATAGATGGATGGAGAGATAGAGTCTGTAAAGATAGATAGATAGATAGATAGATAGATAGATAGATAGATAGATAGATAGATAGATAGATAGATAGAGCCTGTAAATAGATAGATGATAGATAGATAGATAGATAGATAGATAGATAGATAGATAGATAGATAGATAGATAGAGCCTGTAAATAGATAGATAGATAGATAGATAGATAGATAGATAGATAGATAGATAGATAGATAGATAGATAGATAGATAGATGGAAAGATAGAACCTGTAAATAGATAGATAGATAGATAGATAGATAGATAGATAGATAGATAGATAGATTATAGATGGATAGAAAAATAGTGATAGATAGATAGATAGATAGATAGATAGATAGATAGATAGATAGATTCACATATGTATATAGATAGACAGATAGATAGATAGATAGATAGATAGATAGATAGATAGATAGATAGATAGATAGCTATATGCACTAACATGCTAAGGATAAAGAAGAACAAGTGGTCATGATTGGGGGCCTGTGAGCTGTCTCCTGATCAGAGATCGGATCTCTGGGGATTCATACTCATATACTACTTTTAGGCTAATAATGAACGCTGATGTCATGACAGGCGACACTTGTACAATGTATATCTGGCCTGACACCCCTATAATACATAGAGCGTCATATTTTACCATATAATAAGCAGTTGTCTATGTATAGGGAAATGTGTATATGGAAGGTGATGATGATCTGATACTCTGTGGACGATCTCTGCGTGTATGAAAGGTGATGATGATGATGGTCTAATACACTGTCCGGGGTGGTGAATGGTCAGAACCTTTATACTACTACAGGTGGTAATTGCAAGCCGTGTAGTAGATCGGCGAGTGTTTGCCTATCCATGTGAAAGGAACTGAAAGTGACCGCTGAAAACAAACACCCGAGGTCCAATCTCCAGCACATTAAACACACATCGGTCTAATTACAGTGTCTGTAAATAATAATTAGCGTGGACGTGATTTTCGCTGGTGGTGTATAATGCATGATTCCGATTAACCTGGTTAGTTTGTGAGGAGGAGGAGGGTGGATTATGGCCGGCACACCTGTATATGTGTACTCCGGGTGTTGTGTCAGGGGTGGGAGGCATGGCACAAAGAACACTCCACTTCCATGGAACCATCTCTTCTCTAAGAAGTCTCCCTATACACTGGTCCCACACAGACAAGCAGCTGTCACATTAACAAAGGCTGTGTTTTCTCTTATTCGCCAATATAACCGATTAGTAAGAATACCTCTACATGATATACAGTCCCCCAGAACAAAGCTGGACGACTCAACTCTTCCTTATACACCGTTTATTACAAGTACATAACATTTGTTTAACCTTCTTACTGCTTTATACTACGCTCTTATTATCCAGAGAATATGGAGCACAAAACATCACTTGAAGCTGGGAAATTACCTTATTGATGCCGGAGAAAGCACCATCCAGTCTGTACTTTGTATGTATGCACAATGTAGAAGTGCTTCATGTCATGGCAGTACGAAGGAGACTATGCAGGAAATGTGACCACGATAACATGATACGAAGCTAACATTCTATGTAGCAAAGCTGAAATTCTATGTAGCCAAAGTAACATTCTATATAACAAAGCTAAAATTCTATATAACAAAGCTAAGATGTTATGTAAAGCTAAGATTCTATATAACAAAGCTAAAATTCTATATAACAAAGCTAAGATGTTATGTAAAGCTAAGATTCTATATAACAAAGCTAAAATTCTATATAACAAAGCTAAGATTTTATGTAACAAAGCTAAGATTCTATATAGCAAAGCTAAAATTCCATATAACAAAGCTAAAATTCTATATAGCCAAAGTAACATTCTATATAACAAAGCTAAAATTCTATATAACAAAGCTAAGATTTTATGTAACAAAGCTAAGATTCTATATAGCAAAGCTAAAATTCCATATAACAAAGCTAAAATTCTATATAGCCAAAGTAACATTCTATATAACAAAGCTAAAATTCTATATAACAAAGCTAAGATTTTATGTAACAAAGCTAAGATTCTATATAGCAAAGCTAAAATTCCATATAACAAAGCTAAAATTCTATATAGCCAAAGTAACATTCTATATAACAAAGCTAAAATTCTATGTAAGAAAAGTTAAAATTTAAAACAGCTAAAATTCTATATAACAAACTGAAATTCTTATAACTAAGCTAAGATTCTATATAGCAAAGCTGAAATTCTTATAACCAAGCTAAGATTCTATGTAGCCAAGCTGAAATTCTATATAACAAGTTAAACATTCTATATAACAAAGCTGAAATTCTATGTAACCAAGCTAAGATTCTAACGTGAAAGCAAAAATAACATGTTCTGTAGTAACAGAAGTACTATAGTGTTATGAGTATTCCAAGTGTGTGTATATATTATTACAGATCAATGTTCACACATCTACCTGTAGCAGTTTTAACTAAATAGTTTAATAATTAGAGAAAATCTAATTCCACTAGAGAAAAACTAAATTCAAGGTTGTGTACATTGAAAGACTGCTATGTGTTACTACTTTTTGTTCCAGCATTCATAGGAATCCTTCAGTTTAAACGAACATACAAATGATACATTCGAAAAACAGACTCATCACATGTATGTTGTTTTAACTCCTTGCTTTTCTGTTATGTATCAAATATTGTTCGATTGACAAATGATTCTGAAAGCTTTTAACGAGGCAATGGACTGAAATGAGATGATAGATGATTTTAGGTTTTGTGGTGTTAACACCCCACCATGTAATAATAAACGATGCTTATTATCTGCGGGCTCTTATGAACAAGTATGTAGAGACCAGAGTCCAACAAAGGTCCCTGGCAGAAGTACATGGGTGTTACTGTGTATGTACATACATACACTTTCTAACCTTATGAAGGGCTGGCAGGAATTAGAGCAAATATATGTGGGCTGTAAAGTTCTTCCGGATTAATTGAATAAACGACGAATAGATGTTCACCTGCAAAGATGTGCAAATGAACCTAATTAGACTGCGAGGGCTGTGCGCACGCAATGAACCAGTTACTGTAACCTTTAGTGGAATAGTATTTCATTGATAATTAGGGTCCATGTAATGAGAAGAACAGTCAGACAGGTCCTCCATGTGCCATCATAAAACTTAGAGACATTACATTTTTTCCCCTCTATATGGGTGGAAGGCTATATAGGAAATTCGCATGCTTTCCTGTTGCTAATGTGATTACATGTGCCTGTTTATCAAGGAACAAAGAAGCTTTCTGCGGTACAGATGAGCGGCTTGTGCATTAGTAATTAGGGGGGCTTTACTGTAGGGGTCTCTGTATTATCATTGTATAACGAAATCATTGTACCACATGGCCATTTCTATTCATGGAGAGATACTCTTCTGCACAGCTTCTCATATGTGAATGAAGAAAGTCCCAAAACTGGAAGAAGAAGAGCCCCTCTCTGTGTAGGTGCCATCTGTCCAGAAGCTGTGTGCACACCATGATAGAGGCTCATCAGCATGCAAGCTCCTCTGCTGGGGAACATGCTTTACAAATAAAATAATAGTCTAACTCATCTTCCGACAACTGCTTTATCTCCAATATTGAGAAAAGGGGAAGAATACCAATAGGTTATGTGTCTGTGCCCAGAAGGGGATCCATATCACATGTGGTACCTAGAGAAACAAAATGATGATTGCCTGACCTTGCACCTATGGATAAAAGAGGATAATTGCCAGAGCTGGTACCTTTATATACAAGGTGATTATTTTCTCATCTGATACCCATAGATGGGAGAGGATAATTACCCGACCTGGTACATATACAAAATGATTGCTGCCTGATGGTACCCATATGGAAAGGATAATTACCTAAGCTGGCAACTATATATACAAAATGGCTGCTGCCTGATCTGGCGCCCATATGGGAAAAGATAATTACTCAAGCTGGTACCTATATATACAAAATGTTTGCTGCCTGATTTGGTACCCATAGATGGAAGAGAATAATTACCGAGCTGGTGCCTGTATATACAAAATGATTGCTACACGATCTGGTACCCATATGGGAAATTACAATTACTTGAGCTGGTACCTGTATGTACAAAATGATTGTTCCCTGATCCGGTACCAATAGATGGAAGAGGATAATTGCCTTTCCTGGTATATAGTCTATATCAGTGATGGTGAACCTTATTGAACCCGAGTGTTCAAACTGCGAGACAAAATCAATTTATTTACCTCAAAGTGCCAGCAATGAAAATAAGTTTTGTATTGTATTGCAGTTTGGGCGCTCAGGTTTAAGAAACGTTCAACATCACTGCCTTAGGCAAAATAGGGTAAACAGCATATTCAAACATTTGCACACTCAATAAAAACACATACACACGTAATGAAACACACACATCACGCACTTATTAAAACACACACATTACACACACACAGAACTTCTAATAAAAATTAATAATTAAAACATTGCTCCCTCTCCTGCATACCTGTTTTGCAGGGAGGTGGGCTGCATCAGTGCCCTCCCTGGCATGCGTGCCATAGGTTCGCCACCACTGGTCTATATTATGAGTAGGGGTATCCTATAGTCTTATGAATAAGAGTATCTTATAGTTTTATGAATAGGGGTATCTTAAAGTCTTATGAGTAGGCGTATCTTATAGTTTTATGAATAGGGGTATCTTATAGTCTTATGAATAGGGATATCTTGTAGTCTTATGAATAGGGATATCTTATAGTCTTATGAGTAGGGGTATCTTATAGTCTTATGAATAGGGATATCTTATAGTCTTATGAATAGGGATATCTTATAGTCTTATGAATAGGGGTATCTTATAGTCTTATAAATAGGGGTATCTTATAGTCTTATAAATAGGGGTATCTTACAGTCTTATGTATAGGGGTATCTTATAGTCCTATGAATAGGTGTATCTTATAGTCTTCTGAATAGGGGTATCTTATTGTCTTATGAATAGGGGTATCTTATTGTCTTATGAATAGGTGTATCTTATAGTCTTATGAATAGGTGTATCTTATAGTCTTATGAATAAGGGTATCTTATAGTCTTCTGAATAGGGGTATCTTATAGGCTTATGCATAGGGGTATCTTATTGTCTTATGAATAGGGGTATCTTATTGTCTTATGAATAGGGGTATCTTATTGTCTTATGCATAGGGGTATCTTATTATCTTATGCATAGGGGTATCTTATTGTCTTATGAATAGGGGCAGCTTATAGTCTTATGCAAAGGGGTATCTTTTAGTCTTATGAATAGGGGTATCGTGTATGACTTCCCATCAAGATGCTGGCAGGCACCCACTAATGCCCTGTCTCTAGCTAACCCAGTTAGTGCTGGGAATCCTTCCTCATATACTTAATGTTAATTTGTACAGAAAAAAAAAATATATATATTTTTTTCTTATTTTATAAAGAGAGAGATAAAAAAAAAACAAAAAAAAAAACGACCCAAAACAAAATATATTGGTCATTACAGTATTTAATTCTGGTACATAATAATTCATAGATTTAAAACCGAAGAAACAGTGTGGGAAAACAATTAGGGGTGCATTATGCTGATCCACACCAGGGAGTTTTTGTTCTGCAATGATTTTTGAAAAGGCTTATGTACTTCTATTACAATATACATTTTAGAAATATTATTTCAAAGCATTATGATTTTGAGCAGATGTTTTTCTTCATAGGTCTGACCTGTCCCAGCTATGCTGATTAGCAGATCTTTATAAGTATGGAGAAAAAAGATTTCAGCATAAGTTTCCGGTTCCTTCGTCCTGACTGGACAAAAGACAATGGAGGATGGGCAATAGGGGCTTGCTCTACTATCAGCCAGTTCCTGACTGCAATTCCTCTCTACTGACCTTCTGGGGTGACCTTGGCTTTTTCATGACAACAGATTATCTCTGTGGATCTTCTGTTGTGATCTTGGCTTGCCTCCTGATCACGACTCTACCTGCTGTCCATTTACTTCAACTACCACCTGTACAGATCATGCTTTCAGCCTGCTGAGTGTTCCAGTGTCTTGGCCAGCTGCCTTCTGGTCTGCCTTTTCCTGGGGGCAAGTCTGCTGCTAGAAGTGAGCTTTCATGGACTGGACTCCTGGCACCTGTGCCACTCACTTCCTGTGCTCCACTCCAGGGGTGTCTGGACCAGAGTTGTAAGGAAAGCCCTCGTCATCTCATCCTCCAACCAGGTACATAATACCTACCAAAATATAGGCCGTGTTGACAGGCTTTTGTTCATGTTTGAACTGTTCTACTCACCACATTAGACTATGGGAATTCAAAAACAGGTTAAATGAAGATCAGGAGGTCAGCTGCAGGTAAAATGCATCTCTCAATGAATTCTGAATGATCACAGAAGCATCTCAAAGTGATGTCAAAAGCACACTGCCTTTGCCTATCAACACAGGCACGAAATACTGCCACCTCTGTGACAATACAGTGTGGGGAGTTCAAGGACACTGCGTGATGTTGTACTTTTGCAAATGTGGTTTTGCAAGGGGGAACTTGCAGACGTCAAAGTGCAGAATTTGAGCATTGTGAAATGATTGAGGCTAATTGACTGCAGGACGTTGGGCAGCACAGTGGCTTGGTGGTCCTCAGTTCAAATCCCAACCAGGACATAACCTCCATTAGGTTTGCATGTTCTCCCTGTGCTTGTGTGGGTTTCCTCTGGGTACTTCAATTTCCTCCCACACCCCAAACACATGCTGGTAGGTTAATTGCCTCTGGTCAAAATCAGCCCTAATATGTGTGCGCATGCATGTATATATGCATTGTTATTTTATCTTTTAATGGTCCAACCATCTATATCCTATTATTGGGTAGAGTTTTTCTTTTAATATACTGTAAATATACTTTATAGAAACTCCTTATCATTGATTGATTTACAGGCATTCAAGTCTGAAGCAAGAACAGTGTTGCAGAGTAATTAGCAGTTAAAAATCAACAGCCTTTTGTTCCCTTTTTTTCAGCCTTTGGCTTCCTATAAGCCTTGATTACTCCAACAGACTCAACTCCTTGTCATAACTACTCTGTTCCTGTTCACCTGGGAAATAGGGGTGTTCCTGTTGAAGATCTAAGCAGACAGTCGAGACCCCAGTGCATGCCGAGCTCCGGGATGGTGTTTTGATATGCCATTGGTAGGTTTTTATTTTTGATGTTTTTAGCTATCGCATCATTTTGTGCCAAACCTCTAAGTAGAGAGACTGAAAATGACTCTTCCTGTTTCTATGCCTAACAGTTGGTGAGTGGTGTCGGGCAGCCACACTTTGGGGTCTATTCACTAAGCTGCCGAAGGATCTAGCCTTAGCTTCGGCTGATCCTTCGGCTAGCTTTGGCCCCAGGACCCCTTCAGTTCAGTAGAACCGAAGGGCTGCTGTACGGGCTATTCTCTATAGCCCGTACAGCTCCCGAAGTCGGCCGAGCGGCTCAGTCGAGCCGAAGGCATATGCATCGGCTCGACTGAGCCAAAGTGAAAGGCGAAGCTGGCCGAAAGCCTGCTATGGACTTCTGGGCAAAGCCAGACCTCATCTCACGGCTGGCTCCGGCCACTTGCACAGGCAGATCAGCGTCCCTGGTTACCAGATAACCAGGGACACTGATCTCCAGATAGCCCAACTCTCCCGGGGAGAGAGTTACTTTCTGCTCTGTTGTCTTTTTTTTTCTTTTCTTCTGACATCGGAGCCCTTGGCTGCCAAGAGAACAAACAAAAAACAATAAGCATAGGAATGCATAGCTACCTTCCTACTGGCTATTTCAATTTGCAATAGCCAATAGCAAACTGGCTATTGCACCCGCCCACTGCTGCTGTCAGCAGAGGGGAAACGCAGTTCTCCATCAGGTCCCCTCTAGTGATTGACAGCAGCAGAGGGCGGGTGCAATAGCTAGTTTGCTATTGCAAAGTGAAATAGCCAATAGGAATCTACGGCTCCGATATCAGAAGAAAAAAAAAAGACAACAGCAGAGTAAAACTTTCCGGGAGTTTATTTTTTTTATTTTGACGGCAGCAAAACCTCCTGGCCAATAGAAAACATTGGGCGGAGCTAGCTGTCACTGCTAGCTCCGCCCAGTCGTTTTCTATTCTTTTTTTCTACTTTTCTAACTATTTTTCTATTCTGCTCGATACCACAGAGGTATCGAGCAGGATTGCCGCTCAGCGGCATTCGGCTATTCACTCTCTGCTGTTCGGCATCCATGAGAATTGGCTGAACAGCAGCGAGTAGCCTGCCGTTGGTCCGGCTCTGCCGATCCAGATGTTGGATCGGCTGAGTCGAACTCCTTCTCCACTTCGGGTCGGCCACACATGCTGAGCATGTACGGCCGACCCGAAGCCATGCGAAGCAAGCCGATGTACGGCTGATTTCAGCCGATATACGGCTGAAATCAGCCATACAAGCCTGAAGTGAATAGCGAAACAGTGTTCGGCTCACTTCACTTGGGGTCGGTTGTTTACTCGGCTGCCTCCGGCAGCTTAGTGGATAGACCCCTTTAAGTAAATTCTATAGCATGGGTCACTAAATGGTGGACCGCAGTCACCTGTCACCTGCAAATGCTGTCACATAGGGGTTTCTTAGCCCCTCTGTGATATCAAAAAATGTAGTGAAAAAAGTAAAAAAATGATAAAAAAGTAAAAAATGATAAAAAAAATAAATATTAAAATCAACCCTGCCATCTGATTCTAATGAACTCGTGTGCGTAAGGCATGCTAGTGTATGTAAAGAGAGGAGGGACTTCTAACAAAGATTAAAAAGAAAAAACAGTGTGATGAGCCGCGATAGGCACATCATCACTGTGCCTGGGAACACACATCAGCAACTGTGCATTGTAGTGCAGCTGCCGGTGTGAATACAGCCTAAATGGCAGACCGCAGTATGGACACAAATTCAGCAACCGTTCTGTCCTGACCTTGATTCGTCTCGGTGAAAATTTAATTCACTGGACCTTCTTGAATCTTAATTCACTACCCCGGTCTATAGTATAATCGGGGCCGGATTTCCCACAAGGCCACCGAGGGCCAAGCCTTGGGGAGTCAGGGAGCAGAGGGATGGCAGGGGTGTAGAATCTCCTGACGCCTGGGACTTGCAGTTCCGGGCGCCAGGCAGATAGTTGTTTTCTACAATTAGCCCCGCTCTGGGCAAGCAGAGCTAAATGTAGAGCTGGGAAGCAGCTTGTTCGTTTACAAGTGATCTCGTCGATGTTGCCAAGATCACTTGTAATAAGACTGCAGGTCCGACCTCCCCCCACCGTGTACCTCTCTCCTTGCTGGAGATCTTCAGGCCTGTCCTCCCCCTGCCGGCTACCTCTCTCCGCTCTGCTCCCTGTAAACATTGAGAGGGGAGAGCTGCATTTACAGCCTTCCCCTCTCAGTTGTCACAGCAGTTCCAGCACAGTGCTGTGCTAGAACTCGTGTATTGGAGGTTACAGCCTCATTGTGTACACTGTGCTCTAAATTTCCATTTCTACTTTATTCTTTCACTATGCAGCACATTCCCTATTCTGCACCATCCCATTCTGTAAACTGTGCTGTATATTCCCTATTTCCCACTGCCTCATTCTCTGGGCTGTGCTGTACATTCCCTATTCCATAGCAACTTTATTCTGCATGCTGTACATTCCCTGTTCCCCACTGCTCCATTATCTAGGCTGTGCTGTACACTCTCTATCCCATAGCACCTTATTCTATATGCTGTACATATATTCTGTGATCCACAATGTCTCATTCTGTACACTGTGCTACAGCTATTCCACAACATCTCAATTAGTTTGCTGCATTGTATATTCCCTATTCCACAAAATCTGCCTTGTACATTCTGTATTCTACAACATTCCATTCTATATTCTATGCTGTACATTCACTATTTCACACTGCCTTATTCTGTACTGTTTGTTGTACATTCTTTATTCCATACCATTCTGTATGATGTGCTGCACATTCCCTATTTCCACACCACCTTATTCTGTATGCCGCACATTCTTTATTCCATACCACTTCATTGTATAGGCCATGCTGTGCATTGCCTATTGCCCACTGCCTTATTCTGTACACTGTACTTTCCCTATTCCACACTGCCTCTTTCTGTACACTACACAAGAGATTTATAATTTCATGAGTCCCAGAGTTTGCAAGACCTTCTCCTCCAGGCCAGAATCCAAGATGAAAGAGACACTCACAAGGTCAGCCTCAAAAATGTATGCCCTTGCCCAGCATGCACCATTGGGAATAAATGTCCTAGTGGTTGGCCCGAGACACAAATATTCATAACCCAGCATTATTGGATCTTCTGTATCACAGGGTCACACCCCAGCAGAAGGCAGAAGCAGACGACACAATTGATCTTAGGGGAATCCAAATGAATACAGCACTATCAATTTGGGTTAGGCTTTTTACAGCTCAGCAGAGATAAATTTAAGGAGTCATCTTGCTTAAGGCAAGGTGGCTACACAAATTCTACAATATCCCATTCCATACACTGCGGTGCACATTTTTACATTCCAAATCAGTTCATTTTTTTGTGGTGTACTGTACATTTCCTATCCCTCATTCTGTACACTTTGTATTCAATAAACCACACTAACCCAATATATACATTACACTCTTAAACCTGCTGCCACTGCCATGTGTCCCCCAATACTTGAATTGTGAAACTATCCTTTGCCATGAAATGCTGGGCATATTTAATTGGTGGGTGTACACTCATCAGCCATAACATTATGACCACCCACCTAATATTGTGTAGGTCCCCCTTTTTGCCGCCAAAACAGCCCTGACCCATATGGTATGCTGTGGTATCTGGCACCAAGCCTTCAGTAGCAGATCCTTTAAATTCTGTAAGTTGCGAGGTGGGGCTTCCATGGATTGGACTTGTTTTTTCCAGCACATTCCACAGATGCTTGATTGGATTGAGATCTCGAGAATTCGGAAGCAAAGTCAATACCTGAAACTCTTGTGTTCCTCAAACTATTTTTGCAGTGTGGCAGGGTGCATTATGCTGAAAGAGGCCACTGCCATAAAAGAATAGCATTTTCATGAAGAGGCGGTACTTGGTCAGCAACAATGTTCAGGTAAGTGGTACATGTCGAAGTAACATCCACATGAATGGAAGGACCCAAGGTTTCCCATCAAAACATTGCCCAAAGCCTTACACTGCCTCCACCGTCTAGCCTTCTTCCAATAGTGCATCCTGGTGCCCTTTGTTTCCTAGGTAAGCAACACACATGCACCCGGCCATCCAATTGATTGCTCTGTGTCCATTGTAGCTGGTTTTGATGTGTACAGGGGTCAGCATGGGCACTGTGACCAGTCTGTGGCTATGCAGCCCCATAAGCAGCAAATTGAGATGCACTGTGTGTTCAGACACCTTTCTATCAGAAACAGCAATTTGTGCTACAGTAGCTCTTCTATCGGATCAGACTACACGGGCCAGCCTTTGCTCCCCACACGCATCAATGAGCCTTGGCCACCCATGACCCTGTCGCGGGTTTACCTGGTTTTTCTTTCTTGGACCACTTTTGGTCGGTACTGACCACTGCAGACCGGGGACATCCCAACATTCTTGTTATCTTTGTAATCTCTCTTCAGCTCTATGAATAAACTGTTGGTGAAACATGTTAGAGTTGCAGGAGCCTGTGTTTGTTTACAGCATGCTTTGACTTTGGGAATAAACAGTATCCAGCTGGTGATATCAGGCGTTTGTGTGGCAATTGTTTCTGTAAATTAAAATAGTGTATTGTAGTGCTACTTCAAATACCAGAGAGATGACCACTTACTACATACAACCATAGTACACCCAAAAATAATGTGAAAAACAAAATATCTATATATGATAGTTGATGTGCAATTCCTTAGAAACTCTTCGATTTGTGTCTCTTACTTCACCATATACTGTATATATGATTTTGTGCATAAAACAATCCAAAATGTGATGCAGCATAAAACACAGACATTAATAGTGTCCTCTCATAAATCACTGTGGATATAGATGTAAAATGTCTCTTGGTGAAACACTTCCCCCACTTCCTGCCCAGGTAAACTGCACCACTGTGTAAAAAAAGACAATCCATGCTCAATCAGTGTCACTTTCACCACTGAATACCCACTCTTTGCCTCTCACCGTATTTCTAGAACCATGCACAGGCCTAATAGGTAATTTCTTTATTAATCCAGACTAAGCTAGCCCCACCGGCTTAAACTTCATCCACACTCCGCTTCCAGGGAAATCTCTTTTCAACATATAATGATCCCGGCATAGATGCAAAAACAAATGCCCAAAGTAAACACTGCAGTCATGACTATTCCGTTTATTAAAATGATACTCACACATACAATCCTAAACGATCAATAAAACATGCACCATCCGACCGTGTGTGACACTTTCCAAACGCGTCCATGCCTCTGTTTCTTATTCCATCAAGGACTTTGCCCTACGTATATTGCGTCTTATACAACTACGTCAGAGGCTCGGAGTTCCTTCATGTGGGTGTCACACCATAACAAAGCGGATTTCTATGGTAACCAAAGTACACTTAACTCGATATACAAGCATTTGTATATCGGGTTAAGCATACTTTGGCTACCACAGAAACCCGCTTAGTTATAGTGTGCATATTATATTGATCGTAGTAGTCATCACTCTGGTATTTGAAGTAGTGCAACACCATTTTATTTTATCAATTAGAGCATATTCTCAGAGTATTTTACATTGCTTTGGCATGTTTACACATTGTTAAGGCATATCGGCCTGGTCTTCTGTGAAAGATGTGTTTTTCTTCTGTGATGATGATAAATCATCACACTGCAGGATACATCTGGACAAGACTTGCAAGTCCAAAAAAAAAGAAATATTTTTGGACTTGCTGGGAATTATCAACGTCATTGAGCACAATTGTTTTGCCAAGTCTAATCACTTCTAAGAAGCTAAATATATAGCCATTTTAAATTAAATAAAAAAAATGACATGCATGCCACAAGTGGAGGGGTTGAGATTAGGCCTAACCCAACACATCACTACACTGGACCTTTCCAAAAGGTATTGGCAGATACCTTTAACCATGGAAGCTAGAAGGAAAAACTGCATTCTCTATTCCAGAAGGTAATCTCCAGTATGAAGAAATTGTCAATTGGGTTACAGGATGCCCTTATCTTTTAGAGAGTGATGGATAGGTTGACGCAATCAGAGGGATACTTGTACCCAGATCAAATCATCATCTTAAGTGATGCTTAAGGCGGTGTTAGACTTCATAGAAGAAGGTTTCACTGTGAATCCTGAGACGTGTGCAGTAAGATTAGAGGACGCCAAGTACCTTGGATACATTGTGGGTAGAGATATGGTAAACCCTATGTTGTTTTCTCAGAATTTAAGTCTATATTGTGCCAGCATTGTGTGCTGATAGCTCCAGACATCTCCAGGGAGTCTGTTGTGCAGAAAGACGCTTCTGATGTGGACCTAGAAACTGTTCTGTTACAGGTCATCAATGGGCAAAAACATCCTATCATTATTCGTATCCAGATGCTCTCACTTGGAAAAATATGCCGTAGTGAGGCAGAGCATAGACATGGGAGAATGCATCAAAATGCTGATGTCCACTCTTGAGTACATATATATATATATATATATATAAAAATATCTTCTAAATAGATACACCAAGGGCCGCCTCTCACATCCATTCATTGCACACCTTTCAATTTACTGCCTTAGGCTCTTCCAAGCAACACAAACATCTCAAAATGTTTTGCACAAACCACCTGCCCATTCTCACAGTGTTTGCAAGCAAAGCAAATGTGTATATAGGGTTGATGTTCCCTAATAATATTAATGTAGGTAGCAAGAGAGGGCCAGCCCATAACTTTTGTAGGGCTTAGAGTTTCTATTTTTCTGGTCGCCGAGAGTACATCCGTTTAATCAGTTGACATCCGCGGTGTTAAACCCCCTTCCCATCCAGGCCATTTTTCAGTATTCAGCGCTGTGGTACTTTGACTGACATTTATTCCGTCATGCAGCGCTGTACTGAAATGAATTTTATACCCTTTTTTGGGGGCAGATAGAGCTTTCTTTTGGTGGTATTTATACACCACTGGGGTTTTTATTTTTTTACTATATTAAGGAAAAATTACCGAAATTAAAAAAAAACAACAGTTTCCCCTATATTAAATGATAAAACATTTATTATTACCCATTTTTTTGGTAAAATATAAAAGATGGGGTCACGTCGGGTAAAAAGACACCAAACATGTCAAGCCTTAAAATTGCGTGCGCACGCGAAACCTCAAAAAACGATAATACCCAAAATTGGCCATAGGCGACGCTTTAAAAGCTGTTACCGCTCATCAGTTTAGTGTTATCAGTGATTGATGGCCCTAAAATGGCAGAGATCTGCTTCATCAGCTTCTTTTCTCTGGCTATAGCAGCCAGATGACTGACAGGTGAATGCGGAAGTGATGTAATACACATCACTTCTGCATTCACAGCCCGGACGGAGATCAGCAAG
>NW_017306991.1:202638-224037 GCF_000935625.1 Nanorana parkeri
TCGGCGGGCCGCTGATCGCCCATATGTGAAACACCCGGTAACGGGTGTGTGCAATGGTTGGGTCTTTTCTGCCCGTGCGTGCCCGCGTGAGCAGAAAAAAAATGCCGTCTGGCGACGGCAACCCGCCAATGCAGCAGTGCCGTCCGTCCGTTTTTTTTACTACGGGCGGACGGCAAGAGGTTAACTGAAAATTGCTATATGACTAACATGGAGATTTTGCGCTGAATCATGATGTTACGTATAAGTAACTGGATCTTTGCATTGACTGAGGACTTTGACACTTGTAACCAATGAGTCCTCTTTCTAGTTTGATATGGCCACTTCCCGATTACTTTTTCCACCTTTGGTAATAATCCTAATTCATTCTACATCCACTCACATAATAACACTATCCCTTCACTGATGTCTTCTGTCTTCAAGCCCATTTTTCATTGCATGCCGTGTTATCTCTCATCCTAATCTAAACCCTTAAAATGAAAGTATCCGTTTTCCAACCATTACATTTCTTCAACTTCTTTCTTTTTTACTTTGAAACTAAACAGGAAAAGTTTGACAAAATTGAGTGTCTGTCGCAGCACTGTTCAACAATGAATATATAATGAAGACATTCAAGAAATAAGAAAAACACAAGGGATTGCACCAAATCAATTTCTTTTTTCAAACTCAAAATATTATATTAATCATCATTGGAAGCATGTGGACATACCTAAAATCTTAACTGTATGTTCCCTGTTCAGTAAGGTATTTCTTTTGATTTACAGATGACAGTGTACAGCTATACTACACTGTACATAGCAGATACAATAGGTATATAGTTTACATGAACAGTTTCCTGTTGTTTGATAAGATGGCCATCTCATGTACAATATACAAGATATAGTACAAAATAATTGTAACATAACACAGCAGGAATGCAATTAACTGTGAAAAATGTGGCATTTACAAGAATGTATTACATTTTTGGGCACATTTTGGTAATTACTTAAGCAAACAAATGATAAACATAAGCATTGGAAGCCAATAAAGATCATGTAAATTATGATGACAATTATGTTGCCCTGTTTGTCAAGTCAAACCAAAATTTATTTTTGCAGCAGTTTCACCAAAATCAACTGGTGAAGGTAAGTATCTGAGTGGGTAGTCATAAACTACTTCACATCCATACTATGTAAATAAGATGATTTCAGCATTCACATATTTTACCTTTTATTATAAAGCTACTCTGACATAAACCAATAGGTTGGCACAAGTAGTAAGAACCATTTATCAGAGAAGAACAGGGTCCCATTTGGTGGCAGAGTGCACTTCAGGTTCAATGTTATTTAAACGGTAAATAAGATCCATTCTATAGCACTACTGGATAGCATTACTGTGCCTGGTACCCAGACTTCTCAAGTTCTGGCCAGGAACATTTTTCTTTATAATGTAGTGCAATGAGCAATAAAATGCCGTTATTGCCGAAACCAATCTAGTCAAGTCAATGGTAATAAGCTAACCAGAGTGTAGAAATGACACATTTTGTGCAGTACCACTCTGTAAGTCTGCTGGAACTGTCTGAAGTGTAAAGGAGATCAGCGTTGTCCTTAAATATGGTAAGGGTACAGAGAAAAGGCTACAGAGGCTAGCATAGAGTTGACAGATTGGCAACTCTAATGCTAGGTAACTAAAACTAAATGATTAGCTTTCCTGGAATTCTAATATAATTACTGGTTGTGTATGGTCACTGTTTAAGACAATCACAAAATGTAATTTTATAGATATTCAAAACTGGGTATAAGTACAGCCCCCAATTCCTTTCTGGAAAAGTAAATCACAGGTCACTGCTCAGTTAAAGTGACACAAAGCTCAGGAGTTAAATCTTAAAAATGTATTCAAGTACTTTAACTATCAACAAAAATGTATCTTATTTGTGTATCAGTCAGCTGTAGATCCTCAAATCATCTCTGAATTCATGCTGACACTGTCCTTCCTTCTGGAGGGGGGCTACTTTTGTTCCCCATGGTCCCTGTGTGTGTTGTTAAAATACCCACCTTGCTTGCTCCCGTGATGGACTGCAATTTCACATTTCGTTTACTAATCTGTATTGAGATTGTAATCCATCAAGGGAGCGGGCTTGAAACAGTGGCTACTTTATTTCACACACGGACACCATAGGGAACAAAAGTAGCCCCCCTCCAGAAGGAAGGACAGTGTCAGTATGAATTCAGAGATGATTTGAGGATCTACAGCTGAATGATACACAAATAAGAAACTATTTTGTTAATAGTTTAGTTACTTGAATGCATTTCTAAGATATAACTCCTGAGTGTAGTGTCACTTTAAATGAAAAGGTTGACTACAATGCACATTTTTTAGTGAGCAGCTAAGGCATTAAATAAATTGCACAGGGATGTAAGCCTTGAAAACCAATTCTGTCAGGAACCATTATGTTTCCTGTGCAGAAATAGATAATAAATGATATCAATAATGTCCTATCCCGAAAGTTGTGAACAACAATATCAGGTGGTCTGTTATTACAACAGAGAAAACCTTTCTTTTAACCTGTTTAACAGAGAAAGGTTATAATCATAAGAATGTATAAAAACCTTTGCACAATTACTATCTGATGGAAGAAACCAGCAATATTAGCACTAATATAAATACCAGCAGGTAAAGACAGACATTGTGCACAGATTTTAGGAAGTGGAAACATTCAAGGAGTTTTATGTCTTTTAAACTCAATTATTGGCAATTTATAGTTTGCATACTTGACCTCAAGCCCTGCCAGGTTCTCTACAACTGGTAAAGAATCCATTGTTGCCTACTGTCTAAAAACAATGGCAACAATAGATTTTCATGCTTTTACTATGTACAAAACCAACCGGAGAAACATTCCATTAGATATTATTGAATATTGTTTAAATGTAAACATTAAACAGGAATGGTCACATTAATCTTATAAGTATCTCAAGGGAACTTTACTAGTATGACATACTGTAGTTATGTCTGGTAAAGAGATTTTCTCTCTACTCAAGTCTCTGTACATTAATATTTCTTCACTAACACAAAATACGTAAGTGGATATGAGCCATTTAAATTTATTCCTGGGTAACCTATTACATGCTTTTTTTCTTTATCACACTGCACTGTTTCATGAAACAAAGCATACATGATTTAAAAGGCAGCTTTGAATAAGGCGAATGTGGCAATCCATTCCAATGCATCCGTAGTAAAGTGTGTGAAAAGGTTGAAATGTGACTTCTTTAAAGGAAGCTTTAGTCCATTGGTTATTTATATCCAGTTCAGAATGACATAACAGTTGTTTTCACCCAAAACAAAAGATCTCCAGTAGCACAGAAACGGTCGTGTTACTTTTGTGCAATGCGCTTCAAGGGAGCAGAGACCTCACTATTGACTTGAGCTGATATACTGGCTGGAATAATGTTCAGATAAATGTCATACTGCTGGTCCATGCCAAGGTAGCTGTCACTCATCAGGTATAGTGTGTATATCCACCTAGGCAAAAATAGAGTCATGTTAAACAAAGTGACATTGCAAAGGTATATTAGTAGAGACAGTTATACAATCTTGTAAACCACAACTGAAAGACGTGGGCTTGTAAATCCTGGGATTCAATAAGGACTCAATAAGGACATTTGCTAGATTTCTGACTAAATAGAGTATGAATGTGGATGTGGGAGCATGTCATATAAGAGCATGTTCTGTGATCTGGATGACAAGAGTCAAAAGGAACCCCTTCACCAGTATACTGAAGAGGAAGGTAACTTAGACACAACCATTTTGAATGCAGCTTGTGAGGTACGGCTTCTATGCCTCAAAGTACTCCCAGAGTCTGATGTATACCTAATTGGCATAGCAGAGCGCACTAACTGGGACAGGTGCAAATAGCAGGAATCCCACTTTGTCAGCATCCACAATGTGTTAGAGGCCTCTTAAGGACAACATTTTTTTTTAAATAGTGAGGTCACGTGCAACATTGTCTAAGAGGACCAAATATCAACATATCTCCCATTAAATCGCTACTGTATTAACAGTAGCATATAGAGAAAGCAGAAGGTACAACAAGAAGAAGAGGCAGACAAAGAGGAACTGTATTATGGCATATGTGGGAATGAAATATTAAATGGATATTTCCAGGAACAAATCCTAAAAAACTGGAACTGTCCTTGGAAAGTGGGGAAAGCCGGCAACAATAAAGCTGTACCATTTTTTGTCCTTAAGTTGCAGTGACTGACATTTTAAAATGTCACACGTAGGTAACTTTTGGCAAGCCCCAAATCCATCTAGACTATCTACATCCAAGCATCCATTTCAAAAAAACAAGGACAATTCCCAGGGCTGTCCCTTAGGTTTTTGCTCTCTGATGCGATGTTGTCCAGGGGATGGGGCTGCTTTCATAAAATGCTTACCGGGGGGGGAGTGTGATTCTCTGTCTGGCATCCTGTCCACCTCACTAATGTCACTGGCTGCTAGGAGCTCAGTGGGACACCAGCCAGAGCATCCAGCTCAGCTCCTGGCAGCCGGTGATGTCTGCGAGATAGGTGGGAAGCCACACATAGCGTAACAGGTTGGTAAGAGCTTGGGACGCTGTGATCGCCCTCTGCTGCCTCCCCACCACCTGGCTGTCCCCAATGAGAGGCTGCCTGAGGCAACTGCCGAAGGATGCCTTATTATGGGGACTATTGCTTATAAAGGCTCCATTTAGGGGTTATTAAGATTGGCCCAGAGAAAAACTACAGCATACAGGGAATACATGGACCAATTCACTATAATAGCCAGACCTAGCCATATTAGATAGGAATCCATATTTACACAGTAACTGAGCTAGAAGGTCATTAGTGCTATGTTTGGTACTGTTAGGTAGTCAATTTTTACCTTCCAACATTTTCTGGAGTGTAAAAGGCAATGGGTACTGTGCTTCTGTTTCTTACGTAGCCTACTCTTTTTAGTGCAATAAGTTCTTTTTTGTCCACTTCTCCAAGGACTAAAATCCAGCCTTCATCCTTTGACTTTGGGAACTTGGGTGCAATTGCTTTACTGTCCTGCTTTCCCTAAAATAAATGAAATGATTTAGTTAGAACAGCTTGAAAAATATACATGAACACATGTAAATGACAAAATTATAATAAATACAATTGTAAACTTTCCACATTGCATCTGCAATAGACTTTTAATAGCAGGCTCTGGGGAATGCCTAAAGACTGTAAAAGGTCAGATTAGTAGTTATGTCATCTTTAAAAGAAGTCTCCACCTGTACATAATTTTACTTCATAGCACAGCATGACCATAAATCTACATACTGAAGACTGCATGACAGATCTCCTATTTACAAAGAGGTGCTAAAAAGTGCAAATAAATATTTCAGTCTTTTATGCAAATTATCCAGTGGCATAATAAACTATTTTTTGCTCAGTTACATGCAAAAGTTAACAAGAACCCTCTTCAGATACACAATCAGAACAATACACAATCAGAATCATGTCCGCAGACACAATCAGTACCGCACTGACACTGCCAGAATCATGTCCTCAGACCCAATCAGTACCGTACTGGAACTGCCAGAATCATGCCCGCAGACACAATCAGCACCGTTCTGACACTGCCAGAAACATGTCCGCAGACACAATCAGTACCGTACTGACACTGCCAGAATCATGTCCGCAGACACAATCAGTACAGTACTGACACTGCCAGAATCATGTCCGCAGACACAATCAGTACAGTACTGACACTGCCAGAATCATGTCCGCAGACACAATCAGTACCATACTGGAACTGCCAAAAACATGTTTGCAGATACAGTCAGTACTCTACTGACACTGCCAGAATCATGTCCGCAGACACAGTCAGTAATGTACTGACACTGCCAGAAACATGTTTGCAGACACAATCAGTACCGTACTAACATTGCCAGATAAATGTCCGCCGACACAATCAGTACCGTACTGACATTGCCAGATAAATGTCTGCAGACACAATCAGTACCGTACTGACATTGCCAGATAAATGTCTGCAGACACAATCAGTACCGTACTGACACTTCCAGAAACAAGTTTGCAGACACAAGTACTGTACTGACACTGCCAGAAACATGTCCGCAGATGTAATCAGTATCATAAACAGCAAAGGGTTCACTTAAAAAAACAACTTAATAAAACACATGTAGGCAAATGCAGCACATACAATTTTGCGGCATACATGATTTATATGTTATTGTAGTATATTATTGGGCAACAATCCATGTGGCACCTGTGCAGCATGGATAGATTGGCACATAGATTGTGCTACCTCTAGTGTTTTATGTACATAAATAATCATAGTAAGGTACCTTTTATTTAAATTTGATGCAGACTTCAGACCCTGCAGCCCCAAGACAGAGGTGTGCAGGCAGCTGGTGAGTACTTTGCAGGCACGCGTTCTTATTGTGCCTGGAAGCCATTAAATAATTATTTGCAGGCTGGGGTGGGAGTGGACTCATGAAATTCTGGGGATGTATTTGAACACTGCTAGCCACCTGCTAATATTGCCTAAATAAATATACAATTCAAGGGTGGTGTTGGTGGTAGTGGCAGCAGGCATACAAAAGTATGGTAGCAGCAGGTCAGTAATGTTGTACCCTCCCCCCACAGTTCAGACTTTGAGAACCACTGTTTCTTGTCTACAGACACAGTAAAACAATTTCTTTCTTACCGAAAGTGGATCTTAAATATTCCTGAGCTACACTAAGTACATCCAACTGAATAGAGTTCTATCCTATAAAATGTACTATTATACAGTACTTAAAGTGGATCTTTACACTCTCACTAATAATCACATGAGCATGCAGCTCTGCATGCCAATATGAACTCATCTTACATTCATTAGGTAAACAAACATATTTTTATTTAATTTTACTCACAATTACTGATTTTACATTTCCTGGTCCTCTTAGGCATTTGTGATGTAGCTGAAGCCTAAGAGATGCATCCTGGGAAGGTTACATTAAAGTACACTGCTGGCAAATCTCGCAAGATCTCAGGGAAAGGCATTTTTACCCCTTGAGATGATATGCATTGTCATATGTCCTAGTCACATGTGTCAGAGGTCCAGGAAGTAAAAGGAGATAAATTAATCTGTCCTTGGTGAAAATGGCCACAGTGAGAAGAATGGGGAAGAAAAGAACAAAAAAAAAGGATACAAAAAATAAAATGCCTGGACCTATCTAAGGGTATATGTTTGTAGACTGCCATTAAACATTTGTAAAGGTGCCTTTGTTATAATTTTTAAGATAAGGGTAAAGTTCCTTTTTAAAGTGGCTTATCAGCTCGCATTTTTTTAAAAAAAGGTTTTATTTGATTCACTAACTACAAAAACACCTAAATGCATTTAAATGTAATAGCAAAAAAAATAAATGCCAGGTGTTCTGAGAAATAAAAATCAAAGCAGTCAAAGCCTACCAAAAATACAAAAATAGAATATTAATAAACCTAGAGCGCAGTTTATCATGACTAAAAAGAATCTGAACAATAATTCTTGATACATTTGAGGTCACCAGCTCTATACCTTTTTGTATCCTGTGCGAATCCTGTGCAGATTTACTAGCAGCACATATTCCTGATCAGCATGTAACGTGTTCCATTTTTTCTCCTGAGCCCCTGGAAGTATAATAGGAATGGGGAGCTCATTCTGTGCTTGGATTGCATCCTCCCACCATCCTTTAATGCTCAGCTGAACATCAATAACTGGAAGATTTGACACAAAGTTCCAGGCCTGAAACGAGATTTAAAAGAGCAAGTGGAAAAGGCTGTATATGCAAATCTCAGGTTTAGAATACGAATAAAAATTACTAACAGATGTAACATCAAAACCAAGCGCATGCCCATTTAATATAAATTAAAAGAATGTTTCTTACTCTGGATTTATATTAATTAAAGTGATGGAAACACATCACATATAAATATGCCAAAAATACTCCCACCAAATGGTATTTGATTCTTTGCAGAAACTTCTAGCGTTTACATACCTCCTTTTTTTAAAGCGAATTTTACTGCAAATAAGGTAGCCATAGGTATTACACAACCATCCTCCAATAATGTACAGTTTAGAAGAAATGGACAATAATATGGTTATCTATGACCAGTCATATGCGCAGCCTAATATTTGCAAGTAAAGCGACTAATATGAGAATTGCTTGTTAAATATGCTATGTGATAGTTAAGCCCCAACAATAATGAGGACTTGTGAGTGGTAGACATGCTGTTTATCACAAACCAGAAAAGAGCACTGTCCTGGAACTATGCGTGCACTGCATCTTAGCATCAGCTAAGGCTGGAAGAGAATCTGCAGCTGATACAGTACAGTGATAGTATAGTGATAAGTACAAACATGAGCAGGTGTCTAATTGCCTGTGTTTCTTGGTAAAAAAAATCTGGCAAAAACAGGTGACCTACTTTGCCATAACAGACCTTGGTGACCACTGGTTTGTAAAATGGTCTATGGGCTGGTTTGAAAAAAAAACAAAACAATCAATTTATGTGACATTACTGGGCCTGGTCTATAATTTTTAGGTTCTGGGTTACAAGTGGGGTGTTTACAGTACTGAGAAAGCAGGCACCCCCCCCTGAATCATACCAGGCCACATGCATTCAACATTGAGGGTACCTTCTGGTGGTGGGGCAAAGCCTCACCCTCCCTTGCAGGGAACCGTGTCCACATGTTGAGGGGATACAGGCCTTCTCCCCACACCTGGTCTCCAAGAGGATATGGGAGTATGTGGAAGGGGGGGCTTATCAGAAATCTGGAAGCCCTCTTTATTATAGGTGGGCCCCCAGATATTCACCACCCCCATAGGGAAATTTGCACCTTACCTATTCCCACGGAGTGAAATGTACATAAAAACAGAAAATTAAAACAATGTCCCCTAATTCCAATGTCGAAAACATTGTCCAGCGATGTAGATCCCCATAAATCACAACATTTCAACACTGATTTAGGGCACCCCCAAGCATGTTATTTCAAGGATTTGTGTATTTTCAATTTTGCAGCCTTAAAATACCCTCTCCTTGCTAAAGAACATATATTTTTGCATTGATTCATGCAGTACCCAGCTACTCGTGCCCATTTTATTCAACAAAAGTTTGCAAAATAGGCTTGAAAAAGTCCAGATAAAATTACAATTTGGCTCCCATAGACATTAATGGGGTGCAGAGCTCTTTGTTCAGGATTCGCTGACTTCCCGCAGGCTCATCGGACCTCCTGCAAACCAAACTTTGCCTGATTTGTTCATCCCTATTCACACCATAGGCAATAAAATCAGAGTAATTGTCAACAGAGAGCAGAATCTTGACAGCTTGCCAGCTGTAAGCAAGCAACAGGTTTTTCTAAGCTGTTAGAAACTTTACAACACAAACAACTAGAGAGGTCAGGGCTGGCTTGTTAAATGCTCTTTTACTTTTTGTTAAGAATATGTTAATACCTCAATGTCCATAGTCTTGGCAAAGGTGCACTTGAAATTAAATTTCTTGGTTATTAAGATATTGTTATTGCCTATCACCTGCCTTTACGTCTCATAATAAAAGGAAATATTTAGGAAGCAACTGTGAGTAAATATGAGACCTGGGAGATAATTTTTTTAAACAATTAAGAACAAATAAGGAAAACAGTAGGTATAAAATGCAGACACCTGCAGCAGCTTCACAAAATCTACAGAGATGGGCAAATGCCGCAACATTCTGAAACACAAAGCACTAGCGCTTACTCACAGAGCCAAAGCTTGCTTTTCCTCTACCTTTTGAAGAGACCAAAAAACTACAGAATGTATAAAATGCAGGTACCTGCAGTGGTTTTACTTATTCTGCAGAGATGAAAGGCATGGCACTAGCACTTATTCATAAAGCAGAAGCTTGCCTGCCGCTTGCTGCCTCTGGTACATTCCTACAGGCCACTTAGACAGTAAATCACAGTGACAGACTAAAAGAATATGAGGTGCAGGTCTTAGCAGCAAGCTCTGACACTAGCAGGAAGTCAAAAGGGCCCAATATTCAGAATTTCTGTTTTTGTTGTGTCAGGGTTTTTCTTACCTTTCTTTGTCCAGTTGCTTGCATGCTGCAAGCAACGTGACATGGAAGGGTAAGAAACCCTGACACAACTGACTACCTGCCGTGGCTTCTGACCTTTGGCTTGGCACTGACGATGTCCTCGACTTTGTCCTGGCTTATGTAATGTTTATGGCACTGTTGTTCCTCTTGAGAGCCCTCTTATGCTCAAACACATACACATCACTATTCTGCAACTCCTGACAAATCTTCTGCCAAATGATGATGCAAACACCAGCTTACTATTTAAACACCAGCTTTCTATTTAACCTCCAGCTTGTCCATTCAGTCTTCATTCATTCAACCCTTGTGTTTGTTCTGATCAACCAAGTGCGCTGCCGTTGTTCCTGTTCTCTGTGTATGACTCTGGCTAACTGATCTACTGGTCCCTGACTCCAGATTTGTTTCCATTCATCCTGTTCTCAGTGTTCCCTGACCTGGTTCGACTGACTACTGGCTGTGGCTTCTGACCTTTGGCTTGGCACTGACGACGTCCTGGACTTTCTTGTTTTTTTAATTTATGTAAAATATTGTTTTGAGAAAACTCCTTTTATATTTTAACCAATGATTTAAGTCTCCATCTAGTTTCTTGGTTCTCTAACATGTTGTTAAACGCAAATAAAATCTAAAAAGTTGGGATCAAGAAATGACACTATGTATGAGACAAAAAATTAGAATACATTTAGAAATGTTCCATCATTAAGATTCACTTGCACTGGCAGGTTATATTACTAACAACAAACTGGTGCTTTTATTATTAATATTAAGTAACACTATATTAGTATAATTTACAGGAATAAACATAACGTGTGAGGAATAAGAAAGCTTCCAATAACTAATGGTCGAGCCGTTAAAATGAATATGTCTCTACTCTGCTGCACTGTAGCAGCTATCTGCCCATACATCAAAACAGACAGCGTAAATGCACGGAGATGCCATATACGCTCACACTAGCTATTTTTGCAGGTACTATGAACACCAGCCAAACATATTTATCTGAGGATTAATCTTCATCTACTGAATCAGACAAGGACGCCAGCATGCATACAATTATTTAATTAGCAGCCAAATCCTCTCCCAGTTAGCAGCCGCTGCAAGCATACTGATGTGGCAAAAGATGCAAATCTCGCAGTAGTACTGCTTTTTCTCATTACTACTGCAATTAGCACTTAAATTGATGCTTTAAACCTGCTAATTTCTGGAATAATTCTGAATTTTGATGTTACCTAGGATCGCCTCACAGTAGAGTCTGCACCAGATTGCTACGCAAATTGAAGGGCTTTTCAGCCAAATAACCATCATTGTATCGGACGGAGCCAATTTGCATTTGGTTTGAAAGATAACAGAATGACAATTTATGCAAATAAATTAGGTAAGTTTACTTCTGAGTTCTCCCTGAACTAATTATAACAATGTTCTTATCATTTTTCATCACATTCGAAACTTGCTGTGAGCTCAGCATCCACTGCGACAGAAATATGGTAAGTGAAATGGTGTTCCAGTTTACACAAATTGCCTTTATTCTTATTTTTTATGCTAATTGAGTTACACATGCACACGTTTAATTGGCTTTATTGAAATGCGATTTTAACACTCTCTGATGTTGGTACAAAGATGGATCCCGTGAAATTGATTCTACCAAAATTGAATGATCAATCAAACAGTCAATATTGCTAACCATGACAAATCCTTAATTGTATTGTAAACAAACCCCATCAACTACCTGATCACTGTCCTCCAGGAAGCAAAACCCCCCCCCACTGCTTAATATTGGCTTTACAAATTCCATTTAAAATCATACAAACTATAAAAGACAAGCAGTAATGGTAATGATTTCAACAGGCACTCAATGATGGCTGCTGTTAAGAAAGTGACAAGATCATTGAACAACCTAGGGCTTTGCTGCATACACATATTATATGGTCACTGCTGAAAGAAAGAACAGAAGTGCTAGAGTTGTCTTGGCATAAAGTAGAATTCCGGGCAAAAATGTGCTTAACCCTTGCAGTGGGGCTACTCTCGCATGACGAGGGTTAAGTGCTTGTTTTTGTCTAGGTGATAAAAAAAAGTTATACTCACTCGAACCACAGAACCAGCTGGCTGCTACTGCGGTCCTTAAAGATTGCCTCCTTCTCTGTTGCAGCAATGGTATGTCCCTCAGCATCCTTATGTCCCATACATTGGGGGAATTTATCAAAATTGGAGCAGACAAAATCTGGAGCAGCTGTGCATGGCAACCAATCAGCTTCTCTCTTTCTTTTTCAAATCTTAACTGAACAAACTAAAGAAAGAAGCTGATTGGTTGCCATGCACAGCTGCTCCAGATTCTGTTTGCTCCAGCTTTGATAATGAGAGCAGCTGTGCATGGCAACCAATCAGCTTCTCTCTTTCTTTTTCAAATCTTAACTGAACAAACTAAAGAAAGAAGCTGATTGGTTGCCATGCACAGCTGCTCCAGATTCTGTTTGCTCCAGCTTTGATAATGTCCCCTCATTGTGTATAGAACGTGATGATTCAAGGATCCTTAGAGTGCTGCAGTGGAGGGGGAGAGAGGCTTCAGGGAATGGTCTAAGAGCAAGCTGGCTCCAAGAACTGGGTGAGTAGACCTTTTTTTTTTAGCACCTAGACATAAACGAGCACTTAAACCCTTGGAGTGCGGGGGTAGCTCAACTGCATGGCTGAATAACATTTTTGCCTGGAATTCTGATTTAAAGCCAAACTCCAAACAAAACAAATAAATAAATTTGGATAGAGTAGACAGTTTTCCTCACTTCCCATCCCTGTGACTTCCATTAAAGAAATATGGGTTGCAGTCACTACTGGTACAAGATGGCACAGACCGCAATAAAAAACACTCTAACCCTTCACCGCCCTTCATCTATAAATCAAGTACATTTTTTGCTGCAGTTAGGCTTTAACAATAGGAAATAATTTACTTATAAATTTATATACCACAAGATTATAGGACCACTATGCAATAATATAAATATAGCTTCTTTTCCCTGTCGTAGGATGTACCAGTCACCAGAAGAGGAAATTAGGGGAAAGCCTACCAATGTGGACACTGCAGAAAATACCTGACAGAGGTTATTATAATGAATTAAAAAAGTAATTTGGATAGACTTCTACTTTAAAGTGTATGTTACTCTACAACTATTTTATTATCCAAGCATTTTATTATCTATGTTTAGCTGTCTCATAGTACTGTATTGCTTTTAAATTTACTGCACTCACTAGAAAAACCTGGTTGATCCTGCCAGTCCTTTTACTTCCTTGATGTAAACTGACCGCACACAGCACGGAAGAAGATCTGTGCTTGCGTTGCAGAGATTGCTTTTCGGAAGTACAGGATGCCATGCCATGTTCGGTGTGTTCGTATATCTTTCATAGCCGGTTTATCTGCCATGCTCCCTGCTCAGCTGCTCCAGGCTAGAACTGTGAAGTTTCCCCGTGTGAGTAAATTCGGACAAGAGGAAAATCACCAGCACTCGAAAAATATTGTTTTTAGATCTTGCTGATCGTTTATTGATGTAAATAATTTTTCACAATAATTTGCAAATAAATTTGTTCCAAATCAGCCAATGTGATTTGTCTGGATTTGTTTTCTCACTTTGTCTCTCATAGTTGAGGTCTACCTATGATGCCAATTACAGGCCTCTCTCATCTTTTTAAGTGGGAGAACTTGCACAATTGGTGGCTGACTAAATACTTTTTTGCCCCACTGTATATATATATATATTTACTGATCATCAATAAACGATCAGTAAATCAGTGACATCAATAAACGATCAGCAGGATCTGAAAACAATAATTTTCGAGTGCTTGTGATTTTCTTCTTGTCCGAATTTGAAGATACACGGCCCCATCCGTGTCTATCACTACGAGCACCACAATAACTATTGGTTCCAGACGCTGAAAGGAGTGCAGGAGAAACATCCATACAAAACCGTGTGAGTAAATGATGCAATTATCTGGACGCTCCCGCTCAGCCCTGCCTTGATGGACAGAATGTTGTTTGGTCACATGGTCACACAATAAAAGCTCAAAGAAAGGTAACTTTTTTTTTTAAACTAACTGATAGTATAGCAACTGTGTAGTCTGGAATTCATTACCAAGTGTCTATGTAGCTGTGCACTCACATGTACTTTAAGGGTGTATGTGTTTTAAAGAAAAACATTTGCAAGTTCAGTGGTAAATGTGCTGCAGATCATTGCAAACTGTTTCAATGCACTGCCTTGGCCTCCAGGGCATAAAGACTTGTCACAAATCTTTTGCTAATTTGTTTCATTGGTGTCTGATTTTGTTGGTGGCTTGCTTGATAAATCTTCCTCAATGTATGTACATTTTGATATCTTGTGATTAAATAAAAATAATTAAACATTGACTACATTTGTTTTTTTTTTTAAGCTGACAATATGCAAATAAAAGCACAAGTAACCATAAACAACAATTGATGGAACTTTTGCATTTATAAATGTAGGTGGTATATATGATGACGCTTTGAACCTCATGCGCTCAAGGGATAAAGTGGTTCTAGATTAAACTGCTTGCTCCTAATGGAAAGCACATAATAGTCTGTGGAGAAAACATTTCAATGTGTAGCAACAACATCCTAATGAGTATAAGCAATATCATATTAAGCACCTAATGAAGTGGATAGCCATAAACTCGGTTCTTTGTTGGTTAACAAGCCTAGTTAAATATGAATACCATTTCCATATGAAATCTAAATGAATGTGGCTTCAGTCTGTGTAATTCAATTTCTTGAGAACATTTATAAGGTCTAATATGAAAAAGTTGAGCAATGGAAATTAGTTTTTAAAAACACATACAATTACTACATGGTGAAGGTGCTTCTAGGTAAAAGAGTTACAGTTCTAACTGTGAAAATTAATAGCCAGGTTGGCAGTTGGGATGTTAGCGAACTGATGAGGTTTCTTTTGTCCCATTTGATCCCTGGTACCGGCATTCACTGACTTATTTTACTTGAGTCTCTCTACTGTAGAAAATCTTAGAGCAACAGTAAGTTATGCAACACACAGATGACCCCCTACATGCCTCATTCACTAGGTAACAAGTATAACAGTGAAAGAGGATTTTGATCTAGCGCCTATTTACTACTCAAGCAGAAAGGTGGGGAAAATGCAGGCCATGGCACATCTTATCTTTGCACTGACAACAGAACACCTACTGTTGTATACAATACCTTTTAGACAGCAGTTCTATACTACGCTCTCCTGGGTTAGGGGAGGTCTAGCACAAGGTGGAGAAATTCAGCCATTAACAGTTTAACAGTTGTACGGTACTCTAGCTTCACAGCCGCAAACATCTCAGTCTACCAACAAGGATTTTCTCTTCTGGGCCCAAGTATGCACACCACAGCTTTGCGTTCTGTGATGTGCCACAGTCATGCACAGCACATGGTCTGTCAAGTTCTCCTAAGTGCTTTCCAAATTGTAGGCCCAAAATGACTTCTGAGCCATGCCCATCAAATAGTATGCCTTTTTTTCTTGTGCTGAAGTAGAGATGCGCATTGCAAGGGGCAATTATAATCAAATACTACCTGGGCATGGTCTTGGCAGACACTGAAAATTTATAATATATATGTGTGTGTGTGTAAAGGGTTTTTTGTTGTCTCCTGCCCCACCTCATAAGCACCGCTCCACCCTCCCCAACACAGCCCCTCCACTCTCTCTCTTTTGGTTTTGTTTTTAAGGACGTAAAATATTATGCAGGCATTGACATAGCAATATAATATAAACCAGTGCACAGTATATGCAATACTTTATAACAAAATATATGGTTATGACAATATAAAATAAATGACCAATACTACATAGAAAAATTGACCTAGCTTACAAGCTTATTATAAAATGTCTCTTTCACAATATGGCAGTCTATGATACAAAACACAGGTTAGCCACTGCAAGAGTACAACAGAGCCCACTTTATAATATAATAGAGACCATGAGCATATTCCCACATACAATCACATCTCCAAAATATAACATAATGCAATGTAAAAATGTGCCAGAATATAATATCACAAAGTGTCTAAATATAATTTAGTGCCCTAATATGGCACAATGAAACAACAGAATACGAGACTTTGCTCACATTGTAACCCAATGCCCTAATATGAAACATTTTCACTAATAATCACTGGTTGTTTAGTGGAGAAAAACTACATATATAAAATAAAAGTGGATCACTTACCTTTTCTTGGACTTCTTTCTATGCCATAGTGACAGTGTGCATTGGTTTCACTCGCACTATGGCAACAAAGAGGCCATGCAGCTGTATCAGGCTGTCTATAGACAGTCACATACAGTACTGCTCCTCTTCTGCCAGAAATGCAGAGAGATCTCACTGGCTCATCACTCTGGCTCCTCTGAACCTATGACCCGGAATGAAAGCATATGACTTTTGAGATGGGGTTTTCAGGGACCCCAGAGCAATGAGCTGTTCTTGACAAAATCGTGTACACCTCCCAAACATCTTGCGGTCCAATATCCATTTGAGGAGTCCTTTTTTTAAGATGTGATCTGTTCTTGCAGTTGATGTGGCAGTGTCCTGTCTTTATAAAGCTGTGACAACTCCTTTAGGATGGGCACTATCTAAGGATTCTATAAATAAATTGTTGGAGTCACACTCCAAAACCTTGTTTACCCCGGAAGGCACTGCAGTGCAACCTGTCATAGTCATAAGGTTAACCTGCCAAACCTTAGTACACCAACCTTGTTGAAGGGTTTACTGGAAGTGTCCTGTTTAATTTCCCATATGTATCTCCTATCAGTGAAAATGTGGAGAACTCTTTAGTTAAAATGTTGGTCTGCAGAGCAGGCATGTAAAAAGTGTTTGCAGCATTTGCCCTTTGAGGCTGAATGACTCTTCAGATTGCATTGGACACTGTCCTCAAGGATTTTACTGGAGGTAGGAGTATTCATCTACCCAAGCAAAAAAAGACGCCTAGGCTTCAAGCTGAGAAACATCATCCCTCATCCGAGTTCCATTCTTTACTTCCAGGCTTTAGCCTCCAAGATAAAACCTACACCAGGAACCCAGTTTCACCACAAGCTACTGGGTTCTTATATGACCCCAAACCTACAGACAAGTCCACTTTGGCATGAAGGGGCACCCTCAATCAAATGCTTGGGTAAAGATGGTGATTTCAACAGGCTAAAAGCTAGAGTTCCACTCCAAAACCCCTGCTCACTTTTTTTCACAGTTCCAAAACCAAAATGCTTACACCCCATATTGGATCTCAAGGCCATCAATGTTTCATTAAAATCACATAGGTCATTATTAGAAAAGAAAAATGTGTAGAGTGGAGTAACCCTCCATGAACACAGCAAAAAGCATTTTAAGTTTTCCGAAAACAGTAAAAAGATGAAAGCTGATATCTAACTAGCTACCGCATGCAACTGCACATTACTCCTTTGCACACTGAAAAAATCTTATTGTGAGTTAGAATGCAGTAAGGGGATTAGTACTCAACCCAAATACAGCAAGCACTGCAACCAATATAAGCATCACATGGTTCTTAAATGTTTATTGGGCCATGCAGGGATGAACAAAGGGGCCTCCTATGTCTGAAAGTATTATAATTGAGTGCTAGAAATTCTCAATGTGATGTGTACCAATTATACCCTTTTCTTTACAGAAAAGGTAAAAAAAGACAGTCACAGCACATGATCCACTTCTGTTCATCATTGAAACTTGGAAAAAGGACATTCCGGCAGGTGTGCTTATTCTATATTAGAGTTGTTCCGTACAGCAAATCTATTCAGGCTCTGGTGGCTGCTAAAGGGCTTGAAGAATCAATGTCGCCGTTTAGGTCAATCCAATTAACTTGTAACCTGGGGCATATAAGTTGCGAGTAAACTCTTATACTTATTCATGTGTGGAAAAGCCTTGAGATAAAAACCTATGAGTAGTCTGTGGTACATACTGAATCAGTAAAAAGGAAAAATATTCACAGTTATCCACACAACTTTTTGGTGTTGTTCAAAGATCACCCTATTTCATATACAATTTAATACTGGGAGTAGCAGCAAAGCAGCAAAGCAGCATAACTCTGAACTGATAAGTTATTTTACTCCTGAGCTAAATTAGATCTCTTTATTCAGAAAAAGAACATGTCTGCATCCTCAAAAGATCAGTCAGCAATTGTTACACTGCCCCTAGTGAGAACTGTAAGCTACTCCATAGTTTCGTTTCACTGCAAAGGAAATAGAAAGCTTACCTGTGAAATATGTGCAACTTGAAGTTCCTGCTCTACAACAGAAGTGAAAATATCTTCTTTGCCTTCACACGCTGCAACCAACTCTGGAAGACACTCAACTTGGACCATTTTGCTTTTAGATAAGCTAGCTCTTTTTCCAAAGTTCCATTTTCTTACAGAACAAAAGAAAACCATTATAAAACTGTTATGTGCAGTTGGATATCATGAGACATAAAAATATGCCCTATGTTTATTTATTAAGAAAGTTCAAAGTGTTCCAATAGGAACTACATTTCAGTTTTTTGATTTCAGATTGAATGCAGTAAATGGAAATGAATGATAAACATACCTTGAATTTGCTTTCTAACTTCATAAGTAATCTGTATAATGTAAACTTCAAACATCTGAGCATATCGTTTATATGAAAATGTATTTGCACACAAATATGTCAACATATAACTATCACACAAGATTTATATTTGTACTTCCTATACAATAACGGTAAGAACATCATCTGGACATATTTTCATTCTAATATCTATTCTTTATGACCAAAACCGAGCTAAAAAAAAATCAGGTATTGATTAAATTTAAAGCAACTCTGTACTGTACACAGACATTGTGCACCCAGTATTTTAGGATATTGGATCTAAGTGGTGCCTTCCACCCTGCCTCCCTCAATGTGCTGCTCATTGGCTTAGTAGCCCAGGCCAAACTACTGTCATAATGGAGGAATATGGATAAAAAACAAATGATGAAAGTTATCATGTGTTTCGTAATTTTAGTAAGGAAGCAGCAGCAGTAGATCTAAGGTGGCAAGTGGCACTGAGAGGTACAAGCAGACACCTTATGGTGCCTATTGTATGGCCTCTGTGTTACTTTCTTTTTTTTTTTAAAGGCTCTTATGCAAATGAGCATAAAGGTTCACTCTTTTGCATGTACAGCAAGTTTACTATACATCATTTTTTTCAGCACACACCAATGCATCGCTTTGGTTAGAACTTGAAACCATAGGACATAAAGAAAACGGCCTTGTTTTTGCACCAGGACTGTTTGGCAAAGCAGTTTAATGCTGCTGGCATGAATAGGCACCTAATGTAACTCATTGGAGGTACCTCCAGCACTAAGCAGAGTGTCACGGAGTGTTGACATTGATGTATACCAAACTATAGTGGATTCTGCATTCAGGCTCCATGTAGATGTGCTCATAGGACCTTGTAAGTAGTTTTTGTAGCTCGTGGGTCTCTGGAGCTATAATGGTTAGGTTGCTTGCCTTGTGTGTTCTACCACAGTAACAGGACTGGAGTAGGATTATCTAACTTATTTAATGTGAACTCTACAAGCCTGGTTTACTAGACTATAAAGTGAGGTAAAGTGAAGGATGCACTTTAAATAACAAATCAAATCCAGGGGTATTTGAAAAATAAAATAGAACTTCATACTTTAGTAAAGCAGACCTTATTTCCGTAACAAGAAAGTCAACTTGACTGCACTTATATCCAAAGTCTTGTCTTCACAACAATCTGCCAATGCATCAAGTTAATACGTGTTTTTATGAAATAGCTGAATTGTTTTCTGGAAAGATAGGACTCTTAGTTGCTGTGACAATTTTACCACTCAGATACTAAATTAATCTGTATATGGCTCAAAGTTTGCTTCCTGTAGACCTCTGAAGGCACTACTGCTCGAGCATGTATCTCTTAATTCCTAACCATCAAGTAAAGCAGGCTTCCCTTCTTTTAATAGCATTGGTGTTATTAGACTGCTGTTCCAAAGCATGCAGCATTAAAACGTGCAACTGCCAAGAATATTCAAATAAAGATCAATGGAAGTATTAAAAGCATGATGATCAATACAGTCAGGAGTTGAACACCATTGTCATCTTGGTCCCAGTGTAAAACAGAAATGATTTAACCTCTTGGTATTAATGGATAAAAAGCATCCAAGGTGGCCAGTTTTAAAAATAAAAACCTCTTATGATGATGTAGCCCTTCTTCTGTCTTACCATGAAGCCAAAGCAGTATTCCTATATTAGAAAGTACTTTTACACATGATAATCAAATATTTACTTGTCCACTGGGCCATATATCATGACTGTAGTTAGAGCCACACTCCGGGCAAAATAATTTACACACTGCACTGGGTGTGTAAATTATTATTAAAAGCTGTGTGTTACATGCAGAGGGCTGCTTTTAAGTTTATAAATCTTGCCCGGACTCCGAAGAGAGGGAGAAATGCATCCCATGATGTGCAGCGCTCTGGTCGCAGCACCCCCCCCCTCTCCTCCATTCACAAAATGTCTTGTAATTCAAAAAAAAATCTGTGACTGGAGGAGGAGAGATATCACATCCCCACCCCATCCACCTTTGTCCTCCCTCTTTAAAAAAATACAAGACATTTTCTGAATAGAAACTCAATCCTCCTGTCCCATCGCACTCCTGACCGGACAAAAACCCAAATCCAAATGGGTGGGTGCGGTGGTGACAATGGATGCCTCCGTGAAATGTAGCTAGATGAAAGTAGTCAATCACACTCCATGATATTAAAGTAAATGCTGTTTATTGACTGAGATAACACACATCTCCTTAGCAACGTTTCGAGACCATGCGGCCCTGTCCTCAGGCAAACAGAGGACGGGGCTGCATGGTCTCAAAACTTCGCTAAGGAGATGTGTGTTATCTCAGTCAATAAACAGCATTGACTTTAATATTATGGAGTGCGAGTGACTACTTTCATCTATTTTCTGAATGGAGGATAGGGGAGAGAGGCAGGTGATGTGACTGGAGCGCTGTACGCTAGAGTTATTACTCTCCTTATCTTTAGTGCCCGGAAGCTGGGCATTGTGTGCAGGGGACATCGTGCTGCAAGGTAAGATTTTTATAGTTTGGAACAGCCCCCCTGAACAGAACACTCAGCTTTTAATGATAATTTACACACCCAGCGCGGTGCATAAATTATCTTTTTGGCCAGAGCATAGCTTTAAATACAGATTTGTAGAATCTTTATCCAATGGCTGTGCATCATGGAAATTGGGCATCATTCCTGCTAAATGACTGTTTATATACAATATATATATATATATAAGACTGGTGTACTACATGG
>NW_017306991.1:224254-229102 GCF_000935625.1 Nanorana parkeri
TATATATATATATATATACATACATACACACACACACATATTACTAGACAAGATTATTGAAACTAAGCAGATCACATTAATTCTATGAAGGAAAATAAATAAATAAAAAAAATATACGTATACTCTTTAAACTGTATATTCGTTTTCAAAGCCATGCAAGCAACAAAGCGTCTTTTAGATTAGTATGAGTGCTCTAAGGCCTAAGAACAGCTGTGCTACCATCCCTGAACAATTTTCCAGTTTCCTCTACCACTGGCTTAATTTGACATCACTGTACACAGAAACCTATTACTGAAAGGGTTTTCCATTTTTATACTCATTGATTTCACACTATTGTTTCAGCCAAACTGATAAGGCACATTCTGCAGGTCAGAATTACTGTTGTGTCCTAATGTGATGTCTGTGAATTGAATTCACGCTCTATTCTGTTATGAGCGAAGTAATACCAAAAAGTAATACCAGCTAAGCTCCTGTGCACCTTTAGATGCCTTCATTAGCGGAATAAGATAGCAGAGGTGTTTGCTGTACTTGAAAGATTTAATGCATTATATTTACATCAAAATATCTTGAATAAGACTGACCCATTAGGATAACTGGAGTATAGGAAAAACAGAAGTAGGCAAAAGACAACCCCTTTATCCACCCTTCTCTAAACTGCATCGGGAAAATGAATCATGTAATATGTCTGGTTCAGAAAAAATACACTTATTAGCTTTATTTTTCACAAATTAATGGCAAAATTATTATTATTTTTTTTAACCAGAATCCTTAACTAAGTCCACAGAGTTGTATTCTTCAGTACTCACCTGAACAGATGAAGGTGGTGTTTTTCAATGTATGGCACAGTGAGTAAAGAAGAATCATGTATCCATCGAGCTTGAACTACCATCTGCACCAAGCACGTTATATTTAGTGCTGCGACAAGCCAGCCATGATGTGCTGCCACATCCAACATAGCCTATAAAAGAAGCAAAGCAGACAATATCAAATGCCCCGTTTTACAGATTTCTTAAATGTGTTACATGCAATGCTGGCAAATAGTACTGAATGTACATAACTGTCCATTCCCCTTTTACTTTGAAATTAAAATTGTACAGTTTGTAGAGGCCAAGTCCTGTATCTACAACTAACCCTCATAACTTTTGAGTACAAAGGGAAATACTTCACAGTTTGATCACTTTCAGTATAAACAATATAAAACACGCCACAATCAGATTGGTGATAAAAATGACAAAAAAGTTTCCATATGTAAAAAAATGTATATAACTACAAATTAAACCTGATTGGACCACTCCAGCTGTGGAAGACACCATCCTAAACATATTAGGCCATCCACTCTGATGACAGATATAGGAGATCAAATTGGTTACCACTCACATTACTGAGATGACAATGCAAGGAGCTCCATATATGTACCAGTATTACTGCATTGTTATCCCTGTCATTCTTTCCTGATGAAAGAGACAAGATCTTTGGTAAATGATTTATTTACTGTTCTACATAGAAATAATGTAAAGAATCACACCTACTCACAGGGTGATTTTCCAGCAATTTGAAAACTCTCCTTGTAAGTGCAGCATACCATCATAAACCCTTGTTAAATGCTAGAACAACAGAATTATTCAGAACTAGGAGCATCACTTGTTATTATCAGACCATTTATAGCCAGCCTTAAACCCAGAAGCACAGGTTGAAGGTAAAGCTGCTATGGATGGTTACAAAGTAGTTGATGACCTACATGAAAAAAAGAATCATAAAAAGAGAATACAAATGCACAACATCTAACAGAATTATAAAATGCTATGGTGAAATGTCACTCACGGAGCCTTTGCTTTAGACCTTGAGAACATTAAGAAGAAAAGTACTTTTTGTTTGCCTAACAAATAGTACTGCTTAATAAACCAGTCATAAGGTATATATAACCTACATGTTTCACTGCCCACCAAAGGAATTGTGTAGAGTGTTTTCTATTAATCTTTGCATTAAATCTAATGTTTTACAGACAAACAGTAGACTGTGGTTACTTAAGACAAACTAAACAGTGAAAGCTTCTTCCAACAAAGGAGCTGTTTACACACGCGGAGCTGTTTCAATTAAATTACACAAATTCTCAACAACCTTAGTGGTCTAGTGATATAACGGCATGCATGGACGTGGGATCTACAATGTGAAGTTACATTTTCAGGTTTCTAATCTGCTTGTGGTTGAAGACAATCAGATGTGGCTTGTTAAAACAACTTGTCATTGGTATGAACAACATAAACCACATACTTCGTAAATTACACATACACCTTACAAACAGCATCACTCTCTTTCATTTTAAGACGCTTACACAAAAGTTAGATTTGAATAACAATAAGATTTGTGAGGCTACCAATAAAGCAATCAACGACAGAACAGTACTTTTCTTTTTAACCTCGGTGACATTTGACTGGCTTATATGCTTGGTGAAGACATCTTTCTCTATTTTATAGATAAAAAGGAATGTTCAATCATCTGTCAGAGATGATAGAGACTTGTCCCTGCTTGTTTTCAGATGTTAACGCCTACATAGTTGGACTATCGCATATGTTAGGATTGGCTGAATCAGGTGCAAATATCAGGCTGTGTATAGGTGGGCTGATTCTAGAACTCCAACCCTGGATTTTCGAAGAACTTGTTATCTTAAAAAGGCAGGACAGCGCTAGTGTTGGATGAATAGACCAGCATTGTTACGAAAGGAGAGAGTCCACAGCCTTCCGTAGGATGTCCTTTAGCGCTTCCTGTGGCTGAATAGAGAAACAAGGAAGTGTAGGGAGGATACGTATTCTGGAGAGGAGGCAAGTTAAGGGAACCTGTTAAGAAAACCAGTGTGTCACTCCAGGTTAATCCATGCTTGCCTGATAAAGCCAGGTGCTCATCCAGTTTGTTTTCTGACAGCCACTATACAGGATAACCACACACCAGTAATGTCTTTCACACTCTATGACTAAGCGCCTGTGTGTGATATGCATCAGGGGTATTAATTCATTGCTTGGGTAATGTTTCTACGTGACGAGTTATTTGCTGCATTAGAGGGCTGGTAACCGCTGAGAATCAGCGGTTACCATTCATTAATGGATGCCTCAGTATAGAGGCATCCATTAATGAAAGGGTTAACCTTTTCCAGACACCTGATACCTTAATATCAGGTGTCTGAGAGTCAAAACAGAGCGGGCAAACATGCCGGGATTCTGACAGCTCGTATAGATTTAGAGATACCTCTCTCGATCGTATACTGGCTTTTTTTTCCTTTCACTTTCAGGAATAGATACATAATGTATCTATTCATGAAAGAAGAATGTTTCAGTTTTCTGATCGTTGTTGGAACGATCAGAAAATCTTTAGTGACAGCTGAATCCTGAACTGCTGCAGGATCAGTGTCACTAACTTATTATTGGCTGTTCTGAAGTTTGAAGCAGCCTAATAATAACCAAAAATGTATTAATTTATCAAGCAGTAATAGTGAGATTAATCCACAATGACTGCTTAATATAACTAAATAAATAACATTTTTAAAAGTTTTTAAAAAAATAGTGAAAAGTGTAAAAAAAAATATTGAAACGTTTAGTGAAAATAAATAAATAAATGAATGTATTTATTCATTGTGAGGCTGATTGCAAATTCAGCTGTTTCAAGGAATAGAAGAATTCAGTGTGAAAAAAATACTGTTCTCTTCTCTCTTATGCCTGATAACTGTTAGGTTTAGCTTCCTTCAAGCTGAACTCTAGGCAGATATAAAAGACCCTGTAATCATTGTTACATCATAACATGTATTTTTCTTAATACAAGCAGTCTAAGTAAATTAACCTAACTGTGTGTTAGCCTCTTGTAGACCCTGCATAGAACAACTGTAGCGTTAGAGGAAAAGGAAGTATAAGAATACACTGAAGTTCATGTACTGACAAGAAGCGTGCTGATGGCAAGAAAAAGCAGAGTGACAAAGAGATGAGCTCATCACTATGTCACTGTCCAATCACAGGATGGTGGGTCAAGGACGATCTAGGCACAGAGGAAGTGAGTTGAATGATACTGGGCATCAGAATGAGGACATGTAGTGGCAGAAAAATTTACTGGAGAAAAAAAAATGGAGAATTATCTAAATTGAGGTTGAATGTTGTGAATGTTGCAGCAAAAATTGGTTTTAGTTACTTTCATGGGCTATTCATTTGTATCTTACTTTTAGCTGGAGGTCTGCTTTAATGTGTCTTTTACAAACAATGTGTGTGCATTTAAACAAGCATTTACTTTGCCATCTAAGTTTAACACATGAAACTTTGAAGCAGATTATGTATGTATTATGCTGTAGCTATTTGCTCTGCAGGAACAAACGAGGAGATCTGGGCAATGAAATGTCCCTACTTTCATTCCCTTTTACCCCACAGCAGAAAATCAAACGGTGTTATCTACCAACTGTATTACCAACATCTACAAGCTATGGTGGTGCAGGCTTCCTTTTGCACTTGGTCTTACAACTCCTAGTTTAGTGTCCAACTCAATATTCAGATTTGCTTGCTGAGAATAACTGGACTTCAAACAACTGCTGGTTACTATTACAACTCAAAGGGACTCTGTAGAACTAACAGACATGTACCATCTAGCAATTATGAAATTAAAGCTCGCCAGTGGCGTAACAACCGGGGGGCGTTCGCCCCGGGAGCATAGATGGCGGGGGGCGCCTGCCGCGAGCCGGGCCGACTGTCACCAGAACGAGGCACCAGGCATCAGGCTCCGTTATGGCAGATTATGCGGCCGGGGCTCTAGCACGGCCGCATAACCTACCATAACGGAGCCTGTTGCCTTGATCTGTTTGACAGTCGGCCCGGCTCG
>NW_017306991.1:229349-322573 GCF_000935625.1 Nanorana parkeri
GTGTGTGTGTGTGTGTGTGTGTGTGTGTGGGGGGGGGTGTACAGGGACAATGATGGCATACTTGGACTTGTAGTTCCTTAGCTGATATATATGTGTGTGTGGGGGTGGGGGGTACAGTTCCAGTGGATGTTTATATAATATGGGGGGGGCGAAACATTTTTTTCTGCCCCGGGCGCCCATAACTCTGGTTACGCCACTGAAGCTCGCTATACATTATGCAAATTTCAAGCCAGTTCCTGATAAACCCTTCCCTCAATTAGCTGATGGTAGCAACCGGTTGGAAAATCTTCGAACGAATGGTGCTGGCACTCAATAATCTGTCAGCACCGTTCATGTATTCCGACAGCTGTCAGAATACAAAGGAAACAGCGGGGGATTCTTCGATCGATGCTCATATGCGTTGATGGAGGAATCTGCACTATTTTTTTTCGTTCAGCCCATGGGTTGAATTAAAAAAATAGAACAGTATATGGCCAGCTTAAGGATGACAACTAATGCAGGAATTTATGACATGTTTATATACACATACACATACACATACACATACACACACACACACACACACACACACACACCAATCAATCTATATACATTTTTATTAAAACACACACACAATAGTACTACACAAGAGTTGTAATGTTTTTATTACGTTTTTTTAATTACTTTTATTATGTCAGTCATGTTTTTACTATAAATAAGTAGTAATGTTTTCATCGGAATAACAAAATCAAATTTTCCTGATTTATAAACCACTAGAAGGGGCATCTGTAAATTTGTAAATTACAATAATCAAAACATAGAACAGGAAACAATACAAAGTTAAAAATGACTTTCTGATAAAAATAATAACCTAAAATGTATTGTGACAAAGGTACCATAGTTGCCTTTTTTTTAGATGTGCATATACAAGATATGCGTAATATACTTTTTGCCATATTTTAGACTAAAAAAAGACAGGAATCTACAGCTAAATAGAAAAATTATCTCAATGTGCTAGATTTAACATTACATTTATGGTTTACTATTGTGTGCAATGCAGTACAATAATTCTCTACGTTCAAATACACATTGCCTTCAGAGATGTACAGATCAGTTGTCAGTGTTGTGTAAATAATACAACTGTTATTATTTTCATTGCTAACAAATGAAGTTGATTTCAGTTGTCAAGGGAGACCTGCTGACATACTGCAGCTAGGCTTGATCAATTCTGGTATCAGCCGGTGTCCTAATGAATAGCAGGGAGTGTCATGAACTTCAGTTTGATTTACAATTAGCTTCCCAGCTACTATCCACCTAACTTAAACCTGAACAGAAAGAAAGGCTCAGCTGCAGTCTTACTTACTTTAATAGACTTCTACAAGCGACATAATGCATACAGGGGGCTTAATTTTGTTCTATTTCTAAATTAGCATTTTTAGACAACCCACTGGTTTATGTACTTCTAGAAATGAGTTATAAGAAAGTAGAGAAAATGCTGGCAAGTAACATTATTGGTTATTGGTTGTCATAAATACTGGGAGATCTATTTAATGATAAAGCAAAATGTGCGGCGTTTTACTTGGTTACCATCTTTTTGGTTTCTATTGACTCTGTATTTATATCTCTTGCTTTGATAAGATATTTTGATCATTGCAGTTATATTTGCAAGGAAACATACGGTATACTGAATGTATCGCTTAGTTTAGTAAGTATGCATTTTAGGTTGAAAACAATTTTGACACTCCCACATCTTTTGTTAAATCTACAGTCCTTGTTATTCATTGACTTGTACAACATTGTATATCCTTTTCAAGATTCATAGCACTTATAATTAGTAGACAAAATGGCTACTTCCATTTAATGAAAACTAAGAAGATCAAATATTATGAAGTGCTTTTCTATTGCAAAAAAGCATCTCATGTGCTGCTACATTTCAGATATATGCTTAAAGTGAACTTCTGTCCTGAACAGACTTGAAAAAGGATTCTGCCATGATACCATTTCCTTTTTCCATGACAAGTGGTTGTCTCTAGGATAGCCCGAATGGCCTCTGACAGCAGGAATGGGATTTGTCCATCGCCTCTGCCATCTGAATCATTATGACTGTGCTGCCAATCACAGTCAGCTCTCTGCCGATATCCAATGCATGTGCTGGTTATTGTGCCTGTAAGCAACTATCCAGTGCACCCAGGAAGAGAGACACCTGAGTATAGCTGAAGATATTACAAAGAAATTACCTACACATTCCAAATTTCTGAGCCTGCACAGCTATTACCCATGTAAATTCCCTTCTCACACAGCAACTGAACGAACTCTATCTCTGTCCAGCCTGTAGCAGCTCACTCACCATCTAATCACAGTCTAGCTCCATCAAGGCACTCAATCCTGTCCCTTCCTTTCACTGTATTCAATCTTCTTTGAAGAATCTTCTCATATTCTTCTCTAGCCCGGTGGCTCAGTAGTCCAGCTCTGGAGTTGGGGAAATCTTTCCACTTAGAACATCCTAACCACAGGTGCCAGCCTTAAGTACTGGAGAAAAATCCTAGACACTTTGTCAGTGCAAGGGACTTGGTCACTGGAGGAATCTTGCCTCCAGATTAACATTCTGGTACTTTGCGTGATTCAGTTGTCCTTACAACGCTGATCGGGAGCATTCGGACAACATCACAGCAGTGGTACACATCAACCATCAGGGAAGAACCGAAAGCATTGTTGCGGAAAAAAGGATTATAGGCCTAGAACAGGGAGTCTCCAATGTAGCTCCAACTATTCAACCCCCAGTGGCCTCGGGGGACATGAATCTGGTTCCCTTGATTTTGCAAAAACTGCCTTTTGAACCTATCAGGGATATTACGTTGTCACTCCTATTCGCAAGGCTGTATTCCTTGTTCACCTCTCACCCCTGCAAGGAGTGTGTCTGAGCTGGCGGCCTTATACTGTAAATAAGCCTTTTTGGTCTTACACAAGTAGCATTTTTGTTCTTAAGGTGGTTTTGGCCTTTCACTTCAACCAAGACATTGTTCTTTCATCTCTCTAGCTAGATCCCATACACCAGAAGGAAATTTCCCTTCACTGCCTGGATGTAGTTTTGGCTGTGCAGATTTACCTCTCTGCCGCTTCTTCCATTTGAAAGACTGACCATTTTTGTTTTGCCATTCCTGATGGTCCCCATGAAGGGGAAACATATTCTTGTGCCATCATCTTTCTAGTTCTGTGAGTGCTTCTTGGAATTTTTGGTAACAGACAACTTTTTCACAGATTGCAAGGCTGCCAGTCATTTGTTCAGTTTCATTACGTTTTAACAGGCAGATATTTGGGCTTTATTTGATGCCAGCTTGGAGTGTAGGGTTTTTCAGGCAGCTCTATGTAAGCAGCCACCAGTGCTTTATTTTTGTTATGTGGGCCTGTTAGTGTTTCATTTCTTCCTCCCACCTCTCAGATGGACAGCTTTTGGACATCACAATTGTCTCAGAATAACTGACTCCTTAATGAACGAGCAAAAAAATTCCTTGAAGTTCCATCAGGGACACAGCTCCCACCTGTTTGTAATCTATACATATTACTGCTTCTCTACAAAACTAAAGCATGCTTCGGAGTGGGAGGGGTTACATTTGGCTGGCCTATGGATTTTTGTTTGCCAGTATCCAATTCCTCTGATATAGTCAACTGTTTTTGAATGTCTGAATCCTGTCTCTCTTAATGGACTCCAAGAAACATATGTTATGAGAAGTACAAAAAAAAACAAATTTTTTAAACCAATAATTCATATACTCTTCAACTGATTACAGGATTTGCTGTCATACTCCATTTGAAGATATACAAAAAATTGCCCTGCTTGTTTCTTAAAAGCACCCAAAGATTATAACAATGTTCTGCAATTCATTGTATAACTCAGCAGGTAAAAATACATTGACCACATGTATTCAGTAATTTGAAAGACTTTCTGTATAATAATTCAGGGATTTTTTTCCACTTCATTAACCTTTATTCACTTTTCTTGTAGCCCTCTGCTTTACATGCCCTTGTTACACAGCGTGTGTGTCACTTAAAAGCAGTGTTCAGGAACGTGTAAGAAAGGAAAAATATTTTACACTCTTATGTTTAAGTTGTACCCAACAGAAGTCATTCATATTTACACCTTTTTCTGTGATGTTTTGGTGGGGCATGTAGGTATTTTCTCACAAGTAACTGTTTATTTTACATAAATTAGGTTAATTATTAATGGTCATTTTAATACATCATTCTGGTTATATAGTAACCAAGGAGTCAAGTATGTAAAATTACCCCAGGGTTCCATAAGCAATATGACTTCTAGTTCTTAACAGCTTGAACACATGAGACCTGGCTGGAGGAAATAGGCATAGCATGAGTAGGTGTCCGTAAAGTAATGTAGCTGGGATGGGGCCACCACAACAAATCCCAAGACACAACTTAAATTTGTGCACAGGATCCATTATATCGATAATGACAATTAAGAGATTTAAAAAAAAAAAATGCAGATTAGTGCCAATGACAATGCAGATAAGTATCAATGATCTGCCTACTGCAGATAAATTGCACTCAAAGAAGTGCAAGCACCTTTTTTTTATCTCATTGCATCACATCACATTGTGATAGGTTGCTATGCAATGTGGTGCGATAAAAAGGTACATGCAATGGCTAAGAGAATTGGGGTGCGATTAAGAAATGATGACATAACCATGCACCTAACATTGCAACTGTGCAAATGTGATGTGGGACTGCTAGTGGGATGCTTGCGCTCCTGCATCTCAAATATGTGAACTGAGCCTAAGGTTATTTAACTAATTAGATATGTTATACATACTCTTCCTATCTACTTTACACAGACCTGACAAATACAGCTGTCGTTGCCTCTGCTATGTTTGTCGCTATACTACTGGAATGGTGTAGCAAAAGTCACTAGTCTACCAGAGACACATACCTCGAAAAACAAATAACACAAGAATATAAAAAACAAAATAAAAACAGTATCCTTATTTCCAAAGAATCAGGATTTTTAGTAAAAGAAACAAAAAGTCGATGGTTGCTATGAAGTATTTTTTAACAAAACCGAAATAAAAAAACATTGTCAGGTCGAAACCGAAAATGTTTTTTATTTTTTAAATACTTTATTTTAATTCTTTTTTATAAACTTTATAATTTTTTTATATTTATAAAACCATTTTTCATTACATATTTTTATTTTTCGCTTTACTTTTAGAGTCTTTGGGGAAATATTAGGGGTCTAAACAGACTCCTGATATTTCCAATAGAAAAAGAGATTGAGGACACAAATCCTCTATGAGTGTTCCTGTACATTGATAACATGAGGACATAGTGTGTTTACTATAACCACAATTATGAATGAACAGGAGGTGATGTAGATCACTTCTCATTCATTCATAATTGAGGATATAGTAACCATACCATGTCCTCAATTATCTACAAACACTATCAGCGATATCACTATCACTGATCGCGGAATGTTTGCACTTGCTCTCCTCTCTGACACGCTGTCACAGGAGGCTGAACGAGCGGTGTAGGGAGGAGAGCTCAGCCTCCTGTGGCAGCATGGGCTGTCTGCGCCCCCACACCGCTCTGATGATCTGTGATAGGAGGTTGAGCGGTGTGGGAGGAGAGACGCCGGCCGATCACAACGCTCTCCTCACGCAGCGCTCGGCCGGCTGTCACACTTTCTCTCCTCCCCACTGGGACACAGAGCAGCGCCCAGCGGGGAGGAGAGAAAGCAGGGATGCGCCGCTGTATCGGCACAAAAATGGCACTTTTGGCGTTTAGCCAAAAGTGCCATTTTCGGCCGATATGTTTCGACGACCAATATATCGGTGCATCCCTACTACCTATATTATGTATAGAGCTCCATCACTTCCAAGAACAATTAATTTTTCATGTAGCCATAAAAATTGATGTGCAAGAACACTTTTTTTGCCAACATGCTCAGCATCTGTTCTTGGGTGTACTGTAAGCAAAAGCTTCCAAAACTTCTTAAAGTCTCTAAAGATCCATTTTTCACTCAGAGTGAACACAGACGTTTACTGGGTGAACTCCAGATCACAATAATGACTCCAATGACAACTTTATCAGTAGAAAGCAAAATAGGATCATCTAACATTTTTCAGCCCAACAAATTTATATTTCTTGATCTGTTGCAAAAGACGCACTCAGAAATTCAATTCTCATTAAAATCTACTAGGAGGAGGTGGTATAAAAAATATTCCTTTTTGCCTCAAGGGTCAACTATACATTCACAACCTCTCGTATATAGTACATATATAGCTCAAAATATATCAAGCTTAATCAACTTTCATATGGCTTTTTAGCATTATTAGATGTTATTAGTAACATGGCTGCCATGGCTTCTATGGGGTAGGACTTGGGAAGTCAAAAGACAAGAAGACAAGAATACTAGACAGGATATGGTGAGGTCGTGAATCAACTGACACTGACTTATGATCCCATGTAGCTACATAGGATCATAGAGGATCTGATAGAGGCGATTTGGGAAAATTCGTACTCAGCAACCTGGATGGATACACCAATGCATGGAAGAAAGGATTAAGCAATCTTTGGTCAGCCTTTAAAAAAGTGACCACAAACAGCTGTTGAGTGCACATTTCAGACGTTTTATATTACAAGATCAAGATGAAGAACAAGGAGATTGACGTATAAATGCTGATTACTAGGATAGATTGGAAACCATCACTAGGACTCTTTATTGGACATTTTGTTTTGATCTGGTTTATATATATATATATATATATAGGCTTTGTGTTCACATTTGTATAACTATGTTGCATTAGTGATTTTGGATCTAGGAGGAGGGATGCACACACATGCTAACATTTGATGGATGAATGAAAAACAAACACAGAGGAGTTTTTTATTTTAATTTATTTTAGCGCGGTGTCACTTGATTCACGACATTGGGAATAGTGTTTTCACTATTTTTTTCCCGCACAGCAGCTTATTATACAAATAGCACAGTGGTTTTATTATTACAGGATATGGTGAGGACCCACCCAAAAATAACCAAGAATTACTCAAAAGCTCTCAATTAAATATTTCACTGTATTTTAGTGGTGGGCTTTTTGTTGCCCTATGTCCATTTACCATAAGGTGAAAATGTTCTCTGCAAAAAGTAAAATAAAATGTTCAATGCTATAAACCATGTTATTGGTTAGAACTCAAACATTTCATTGATAAAAAGGCACTGTGTCAAGAAATCAAATGATAATATATATTTGTATAATACTTTCTCCTGCAACTGTTGAAGGTAAAATCAGCTGCTCTCTACCAAAAACCTAATTAATGAAAAAGTCATCCCCAGCATCTATCAGTCTATAAGACTTCAAGTAGTGGCTAGTGCTGAGTTAATCAAAATGCTAATGTGAGATGAATTAAAGTTGTGATTAACATTTCACAGCTAATGCTTAAGTGAAATGATCACACCAAATGGGTTAAGCACTAATCATTTTATCTATTCCCATTCAATCGGAAAAAGAGGTGGAAAATACCCTATGCTTTAATGTGTTCACATATTGGTTTATATATCTTCTTAAACACACCTAACTGAATGCCTTTAAAAATGTGATCAATTCAGGGATATTTTACACTATTTACACTATTTTGAACGGGTGCAGATTCTATTTCACACAGAAGCTTCAGGTTTGAACCCTAACTTGCTGGAACCTTAAAAAAACCGAAAGTACTATTTATCAAAATATATCCATCATGAACTAGTAGAAGTTAGCTGTTCACTGTTGTCTGTCACTCAAGAGTTCACACGTAGGTCAGTGGGGGGGTGGAAAGAGAGATTTACTGTCGCCTTTACTTCACAAAAATGTAACCTCCGTTTGCAAACCATAACTAATAAGAAAATTGCTTCAAGCACATATTAAAAGAAAAACTACAATAAATTACTGCGTATGTTTAGCAACGATTTTCACAGTCAGTACACATGTGGTTTTCTCTTGTTTGATTAGATAATCATATTCATTGAAAAAGCCAATGTTATATAAACCAATAATATAGCCAAAAGTGTATATTTATAAAGCAGTGAGAATGCGACAGCCATCAAATATTCACTTTAGATGAATCTTCCTAGTGCATGTATTTTAAATACAGGGATTGATCACCTGTGAATACAATGACACCCGTTTAAATCCATAACACCCACAGAAATAAGAGGGCAAACATATTTTTGCCCAATTTTATAGCACAATGCTTAACCAGAATCAGAGGATGAAATAGGAGATCTGATGTACTCCCACTAGTTTCCATCAAGTTATTTACAACTTTTGTTTTAATTTTTATATTTTATTACATGTCATTCCTTCTGACACTACAGGCTTATCGTTTTTTCCCCAACCCCTTTACAGAGCAGGATTTTAATTAATGGTAATCTACATTTAATACAATGTAATGCAAAAACAACCCTAAAACTGCTATTTACATTTGGATTAACTGGTTGTGGTTTTTTTTTTCCATTCACAAGCATCACTTGTAACCATAGCAACTATTTCAGATTCTCAAGAGGGGATTAATAAACTATATAGCGCGCATTACTGAAAAGTAAAATATGAACATGTGGGCTATAATACGTATTCCACACAATAGCAAAATTAGCACAATGCCAGTTGTGAGCTTTTCTTTTACCACTTTAGAAACAGCAAGATGTAACATTAGCATCTCACATCTGTGCTCAACTAGATTATTACATGATGCCTACGCATGTGTAGGAAACAATATAAAAAAAAAAATAACTGAACACTTTAATACTCTTGAATAAAAGTATTTACATTGTTCCGTGTTTTCTTCTTGTTTGTATACAATATATATTTCTTGAAAAGACACTAAACTTCAAAGTTTAAAAAATGTATTCAAGTATCTTAACTTAAAATGTAACTTATTTGGGCATCACTCAGCTGTAGATCCTAAAATCATTTCTGAATTGGTGCTGACACTGTCCTTCCTTCTGGAGGGTGTCTACTTTTGTTCCCCATGGTCCCTGGGTATGTTGTAAAGTAGCCATCGCTCCAGGCTCACTCCTGTGATGGATTACAATCTCAATACAAATTAGTAAACTAAACATGAGATTGTAGTCTTTCATGGGAGCAAACTTGGAGTGGTGGCTACTTTACAACACACACAGGGTTAGAACTTCTGACTTAATCCTGTAATAACATAGTATGATTTGAGACTGAATTTTCCTTGAAATTGCTTGAAAAATACCAATTTCTTCTACTATTGCTATTATTAATACTTTGTGTTTGTCAAACTGAGTAATAGCCACACCCCGATCACAAGCTTCCCCGCAGAGTACTGTAGTGCAAGTGAAGAGGAGGTGTGACATACCTGCCCTGTTACTGAATCCTGATTACCAAGTGCACTGGGTCTAATTCTGGTGCCTGTTGGACTAAATGTAGACACCCTTTACAACAGTGGTAGCAGGAAAATGATGGCAACACCATAAAACCTGAGTTGATAGTACAATGCAAATATATTTCTGTTAATTAAAATAGGGCTTTTGGTAAGAGTGAATTCTTTTTCCTTCACAGGTATAACATTTCTGTATTTCTGTGCATGCCTAAAATTATTTCTAGGCTGCAAATAAGGTCTTTAAGCCACATTATATACGTTTATCTATGTGTTTGGGTTTTTTTTAAGCATATATCTATGTGTTTTAACACCAAAGGATCTACTAATAGGAGATGGGTGTTTCAGTGAGACTGGATTTCAACTTTATAAAGATCATGTAGCCAGGATAATTCATTTCACAAAATTCTTCCCAAAGGATTATATGTGCATTTAATATGGTTTAGGTATGTTATTTACCTACAGCATCCTCTATTTGTAGACACCAAAGCCCTTAGATTGCTGCTGAGTTACTACTTAGGTGACACTTTATAGTTTTCACCATTGCTTCCTCCCCAGCAGAAACATAAAAGGATATATAGGGAGGTAAAGGGTGGGGCATAAAAAATGGGCCAGCACAGAAAGTAATTAGACACTCCCAGCAGAGGGCTATGATGTGACAGGAGGGAAAACTGTAGCTGTGCTAGGAAATTGACTCTTTCTGAAGTGGTCAAATTCTCTAGCAAGTTCAAAGACACACTGCAAGTAAGCATTTCAAATACTTGTTTTTTCTTTACTTTACCCTGCAATATTTTAAACTAGAGACAGGGTCTCTTTATGTGACCAAAGATGACCATATATATTTGAAGGTTGCCTAACACCGGTGCACCTACCATCACCAGCTTCTCTTAGGCAAAAGAAAAGCAGCCAGACATTTTCGTTTAACTTTAACATGGAAACAATAACACTTACTTGACATATTCTGATAGATTGATCCAGTACAGTTTTGGTATCAGTGGCATAGTCAGGACACGGTAATGTGGCTTGGCTGAAATGAGCTTGTAATAGGAGGTGCGCCTTGGTGTGTGCACTGTCCATTGAATGAGGATTCACTTCAATGGGAAGGTTCTTTGCCAATTCACTGTTCATCTGGTCTTCATTATGTCTTACGGGGAGATCAGTGTACTCCTCAGCATCCTGAATAAATAAAGAAATCACATTTAAAAGATTACAAACATACTAAAAACTGTTTGGGGATGTATTAAACTGTATATGTATTTTTAAAACATTAGAGGCTAAAGTGTCATCCCATATTAACAGTCAACATTTTACATACTATGTACCTGAGGTACATACATTCATGGACCCATTTAAAAGAGAAGTACCAACAGGGGCTGGAGACAAAACACCCTAAAATGTTTAATCGTACCAGAAGAACAATAATTGACAGTTCAATCTTAATTATTCAGTCTAGATATGAAAAATCTTTTTTTTGTACATTGAGCTTTCAATGTGTTTTGTCCAAACATTTTTCTACTGGGGGATTCACTTTTATTTAATAACAAAGAGGAATAACCAAAACAGCATTAGACAACAGTAACATTAACAGTATTATGTATTAGGAATAACATATAAGAACATATGATAAAAACAGTTAAAAAAAAGACATATGCTATTAGGTCCAGTGGTGGCATTGTCAAAGTTGGACCTAACCAAGGCAATATATATTTCAAAAACATGTCTAAACATTTACGAAAACAAATCTAAAAAACACAAAGCAATTAGTTCCCAGGAACTCCAAATCTAGGAGCACTGTAGCATGCACAATTTAGCTAACTCTTCCTGGGTAAGAGTCTTGGATTATCCTGTATCTCCTGCATTTCACGACTTCACAGTTATATTTTCTTCATTCAACCTGTGGGCTGAATGAAGAAAATATAACAGATTCCTCCATCAATGCTTACCAGCATGAATGAAAGAATCCCCTGCTGTTTCCATTGTGTTGTCAGGGGCCGCTGCCCACTGTCAGAATACCCGAATAGAGCTTGCAGCTGATTGGCTGAAAGCACTGTTCAGCTGAGAATTTTCCATCCTCCTCCTTTGATCATCTGATTGAGAGATGACGGATGGAAGGATGCCAACAGGGGCACCCACTGTACCAATTTTGTCAGGTTCATCAAGAAGCAGCCAAAATTCACACCATGTACAGCCTACTTAAGGCTCCATAGGCAGAAAGGGGTGCTACTAGGCTCTCAACCAGAGAAGCCTGTCACAATATGCATAACAGATCACTGCTGTGTTTGTGAATCTTTTGGTGCTAAAAGGAAAAGATGGAAATGCCTGCATGCCAGAGGATGTTTAGGAACCTTTACCTTACTTCAGGTATGCTTTCATCAAAGCCTTAGTGGTTATCCTTACTGGTTATTCTCTGTGGACACTAATGCAAAATGCAATACCCACCCATATACCTTTAATCAAAATACTAACCTCAACAGCCTAAATTACCCCATCAAACCCTTTTAAAAATCACATTTTGCATAAATAGGGTACATGTCAGCATTACTAAGTAATATTTTTTTATTACAATGTACTCCGTTCATATTATGGAAAAAAAACTTGTCGCTTCCTAGGTGAAGAATAAAAAGTGTTAGAAATGGCATTGTGGGTGCTTAACATAACTGAAGGCAATTCTTAAACATTATTAGAGTCTATTGCTCTTAACTGGAGATACCCTACGTGTGAGAAAGGAGGAACAGCAGGATCCTACAGTATGTAATGAGCCAACATGACTGCCCCCTATTCATATATAATTGCAAACTATACATAACCAGATGAGGACCTTAAACGTACTAGGTACAACCAAAAAAAGGTTGTACCTAGTACGTCCTAGCATCCCATGTGCTTTCCCCCAACTGTGGCCACACAGTGTCTACCGAAATTGCTTGGCTCTAGCTGTCAAAATGACAGTCTGTGTCTCAGGAGCACAGGACAGCAGCTCCTGTATTAGCAAAGCTAGTAAACAAATAAAAACAGCTTACAAGCGTCATTCTTAAATACGCTGTAACAATATTATTGTCATAGCAGACTAGTTCCATAAAGTGCAGATCAATGTCCTTTAATCGGCACATAAAGCAATTTAAAGCAACCTCAGAAGTGAATTTTGTTTGATAAAATATATCTATTTAACTCCATATTAACCTAAATCAGCAATAGATAACTTCTACCTCCTTTTCTCCCTGTAACTATTATTTTTTTGCTGATTTTATTTTTTATCATTCATATTTAAACATTTTTTCACTTTCATTGTTTTGTTAATTTTTTTTTAACAAGGCATTAAAATAATTTTTTTTTTGACAAGGCATTAAAAGAAATATAAACATTTCAGTTCATTTTTGCAATAATCAAAAACTTTATCTTACAGTCATTGTAAACAAGATCGATTACAGAATAACATTTCCTGTTATTATCTACATTAACACTAGAGGTTTGAAAACTAACACTGGTCAAATTAGAAAATAAGGTTTTCAAAATATGAAAACAAGTAACCCATCTTTTTCATGTGTATTTATGAAAACTTAAAAAAAAACTATAGGCCTTCTAAGTCGGTCTAAATAATGCTCTTGCACTTGATTTAACCCCTTCATGACTGAGGCCCTTTTTTCCATTTTTGCACCCATGTTATATTCCACATTTAATTGTAGCTCTCTGAATCAATCTAAGTTTTAGATGGCTTCTATATTTACAATATCCAGGATTGATAAACTCACTACTATGATAGTCCTGCTGTATACACCATACAACACGTCTGATGTCACATATTAGGGTAAACCAGCCATGGGGTCACACAAAGCAAAGTGACTCCTCAGCTGTATACTGTAGCAGGCAGCTTCCAATGCTGTAAAGTACAATTACTACTTATGCCTGCCCTTAGATCCACTGCTTTAGCCCCCAAATATGCTATGCAAATGCAACTTTTTCTGAAAGTCATCATTTCCATGAGGCTAGGAATGCAACTCCACCCCCCCCACCCCTTCCCTTAATCTCATGGGACAGTACTCAGGCCTGTTGATCTTATGATAAGTCCCTCAAGCACCTATGTTTGCATCATAAAATGGGGAAGGAAGCATACACATCTGTCATAACAGAATAATTTTTTTCCCCATGTGGCTTTAGTGGCATATCAGGTGGTGGGCTAGGGAACTGATACTGCGTGGCACTGGAGGTTTCCTGCTTTACAGATACAGTTGCAGAGTCACTTGGCTTACTGTAATATTTATTTATATAGCGCCGACAATTTACACAGCACTTTACACATTGCACATTCAAAGTTTCCTAACTCACATGCATACAGGTTTAGTTTAAGTATACCGTGTGTCTGGCAACACAATTTTTTTTACAACAATCAGCATTTAAAAAATGTAGCAGCTAAGGCTGTTATACATAGGGTTTCGTTACCGCCATGAGTATGCTAACTGTTTGTAATGCTCTTTGTTAAGTCTTTGCAAGAGGTGTTGTACACATTGCAAGATCCTCACCCTGCAATTCAGTTAAATACATTAAAAGCCATTCACAGCAATTTACAAAAGACATTCTGTCACATTAACACTCTTCATCCTTTTACTTTTAGATTGCCTTCTAAAACTGGAGCAAGCCATGGCAAGCTTAATTTCCTGCTTGAGACTTTTAAGTGCAAATTGTTAATTTTCTTATCTTCACATAGGCAGCAATTAAAGGAAATTGAGAATAGCAAGTGAAGCTTTGATTCAACTAGAAGCGGAGATGAATGGAGGGCAGCAGGGTCAGCGAAGTCCATTATATTCTTATGCGAGATGCTGGTGTGACTGCCCTGTCCTTGTTTGTTTAGTGGAGACTGGACCTACTGCTAACTGCAAATCTGTTCCCCTCATCTGACCAGGCATAAAGATGTCTCCTGGTTGCAAATGTTAAATGACAGTGACTGACAATCACAAGACAAAGTCTGCATGTAACCCCCTGCTACTGTTTTCATATTGCAGTAGAAAAGACAGACTAAAGCAACATTCTTCATAATCATATCAAATGGGCCATGCTGTTCACTCAATATTTTTCATTTTCGTTTCCCTTTTCATTACAAACTGCAATCTGTTCTGCAAATGCCATGGACTCGACAGTAGCAAGAGAAAGAATAATGAATTTACGTGAGCACATTTTGCCTGTGTGCTTCTTTTATAGTGCTGATAAAATGTACACAATATGCTGACTGTATAAAAATAGAAGGCAGCACTGGCTCAATCCAGCACCCTAATATCATTTGTAACATTTTATGCCATGGTTTATACATGGTAGACAAAATTATTACATATGATTTAGGTCACAAGGCTAGCAGCACTTTTACATTTTAAAGTGAAAATTTCACTACCGCATAATGCATGTGGTGCTGTTATTACCACGTGGTTTTTGTCAACAAATGTTTCCTTAATTAACTGTTTTTAGTTTGTTTTTTTCCAGTTAACTAAACAAATATTCCCACAGATTAGCTAAATGTGTCTAGTGGTCATTTCACAAAAATTACCGATGGGGCTATTGTTCTGTAAAATAGCCATAACAAAATTATATCAATAAAGAAAAAAAATCAGAAGATCACATAATGATTCTTGAAAAATAAAGACTTTTGAAAGTTAATTAGCTATTTCATGTGAAAAAAAAAAAAAGATTGCACACCTAACTGATATTTTGGTCTATGAATTGACTAACTTGAAGAGAAAATGATTATAAGATGAAATGTCCAATGCATTCAACAACTCCCACATCTTATAAATAGTATTACCAATTTACAGCTGATAAACAAAGTATTAAGAGAACATGGTAAAATGACAAGCAATTTATGTGTATACCAAGGGAAATAAAATTCTATTCTTACTCAGATTCACATATTCTGCCATAGTTTTCATTTACAACCAATGAATTATAAACTAACAACAACAAAAAGAAAATATACTATTTTGCATGTGTTTAGCTTGTTCAGTTACACAGTGCTGACTAATTTTACAGTGTTTTATACAGTACACAGATGATTTCATGTCTGCCTGTCATACACACTAGAGCAATTTCCAAATCCCATTTACAACACCAGTATCTTTTTTAGACGGTGAAATAAATTGGAGTATCCAGAGAAACACGCACCCAAGGCTGCAGAAATAACACCAATTCAATTACATAATTTGCACAATGAAGGTGCTCTTCCACCAGCTTGGCTTAGCCTTAGAACATTCACATAAACATTAGATAAGGCTATACACAGTAAGATTATTGCATTATGGTCATCCTAATGGATTGAGCTGAATTTACAGCTAATGAGCAACCGTATGGCAAACTTCCTTGTAAATAGTGTTTGACTAGCCAAATTCAAACCTTATCGTTTGTGGTTGCTTAGATATTGGAAGAAATATGGCTCTCTGCAAAATACTATTGACCGTACCATAAGCTTATGGCAGAACCTAACGGCTAAACATACTGAGGGGAATTTATCAAAACTGGAGCAGCTGTGCACGGCAACCAGTTTCTCTCTTCCATTTTTTTTAGTTAAGATTTGAAAATGAAAGAGAGAAGCTGATTGGTTATGAATTTTGGTCCGGGACACACACAGGTCTCAGCATGTCTGAATTAAAAACACAAAATACATTGCAGTTAGCAATGTTCATCACCAAAAGAAACCTAATAATACCTGCAGCTAAGATTTCAATAACAACAGCTTGCATACATTTACATATAGATGAGAAAACCACACTTCAGCGTCAACGTGCCTCTCTACAGCATGGTCCTTGCTCAGATCTATAGAAACACCAGCAGTGGGATATGTACAGTGCAAAATAAACAGACAGCACGTTTACCTGGGGGTTACCCCATTGCACTTAAAGACACACTGACATACAAGAACTCCTAAGTAGCTGCAGGCTTTCCAAATGTATACACAAATCACAAAGTAAAACTTGTCTATATTATTTCTGGTCTCAGTTTACCTGAGCTTTACCAGCTTACCTGGAAGTTTACCTATCCTTCCTTCAAGGTACAGTAACATGCACGGATGAAACTAACTCAAGGCAGACCTTATAAATGTAAGGTTTAAATGACCTAGGTACTATTTAAGGTATGCTAGCCTGGGTATTTTATTTGTTGTGTTCATTTCTATATTGCTGATAAACTTCACAGTACTTTACAGGCCACACAGACCTTTCTTAGTATAAAGGAATTGAATATATCCAAAGAGCCATACTTAACTCAAGAAATCAAAGATTACGTCCTTTGAGTGGCCAGGCCTGTTCAGCATGGTCTAGTTGAGCAGATGTGACCAAGAATAACAAAAGCTTTGCTCCCATGATGCAACAAGGGCTTTCTATATTCTTCAGTGATCATGATGTGCTAGAGCAGTTGGGCACATGCACATTTTCAGATTCTCTGGTCCTTAGACTTCTTCTAAGTTCTTCTCGAATTGCAAGGAATCTAAGTAAAGTGTTTATCAGTAATACATGGTGATTTTACCAGCTCATATGATAATGGTATGATGTGTAATTAGTCCACGGTTTCTTAAAGAGAACCAGTTTTATTCACTCTTTAATTATTATAATGATACAGTTGACTTACTTATGAAATGTTGCTATTCTCCCCTTATCTTCACTTAATATGTCTGAGCCCGCCACAATAAAGTTGGAGTGTTAGACTGTCAGAGGTCAAATGAAGTCTGAAATATGCCACCTACTAACTGCCTGACATGACACACTATACAGTACACTCAGAGGGTGGGAGACAGTGGGGTTGATTTACTAAAGAAGAAGATGTTCACTTATGTTCTGCTTCATTTTCACTTAGCTTAGTGAATGTGGTAAAAATTCCCTTTGCAAAGAGTGCCCAGTCAGGAAATTTTTTTTTTTTTAAATGGATTTTTGCTTGCACACAATTGGATGATTTAGGTCACCAGAACTTCACCTCATTCACTAAGCTAAGGGAAAATTCACTTGCAAAGTGATAATTCACTTTTCTAGGGGAACAACCTTTAGTAAATCAACCCCAGTGTGTGAGGTAAAACAGTTCACAGGCCTGTAACATATAGACTTCATGTGACATCTGACTCTCAGCAATAGCAGCTCCCATATATCTATACTGACAAGGATGGCAGATCTTCATTTAACCTAAATATGTTTTTCCTTAAAAAAAATTAGAAGCCTTTTAAATAAAGATAGTATTACTAACTCAATCTGTTTTTATATTACCTTTCTGCAATCAATTGCACTACAGGATTCAAATTAGGAGAGGGAACAGCAGCATTGTAAGCTGGTCAGGCTATGCCATTTTGTACAGTGCTGTCAATCTAACATTGGAAGTTTAATGTCAGGAAAAAATTAACAAAGTGATGACCTTGTTAATGTAGTTATGCTGTTTGTCCAATCAGAAGGCTGGATGTGAGCTGGTTACTAAGATGAACTGCTTGAAGTATGTCTAAAGGCAAAACATTTTGTTTACTTTTTTGGATAGAGTAGGGTAGAGTAGGGTTAGAACACCTTTTGTTGCTATACATGTCCCCACTGGGGAGTTTCACTTTCTCAATTTGTCCTGGTGAAAATTATCACTGAAACACACAGTAATGGGAAATCCAGCATTTTATAGTTGTCATTAAAAAGACTACAGGGGAAATCTAGGGTCTAGGGAAATCTAGAAAATATAGACATCGGTGACAACTGTCTAACAGTGGATTTCTGCTCACTTGTCGTCAGGACATAGACAGCAAACATCACACAAAGAAAAGAACATTAACCCATTCCTCATTCTATCCTATAAAGACTAAATGGAAAACTTTTGCCTTTACATACACTTGACCTGCAGGGGAGGAAAGTGAGGTCAGGAGCCAATCTATCAAAAAGGGACACTGGATTACTAGCAGAGCAGAATTCTAAATGTTCTAACAGCTGCACATATATGTATTTTAACTGTGTTTTTAGTGGTTTGCCTGGTGTTTCTAATGTGCTGTAAATACTATGCTCTTTTTTTCCCTTCAAATTGCCCTAACTACAAACCTGAAGTATAATTGTTGAAGTAATTCAATGACTAATGCTAACACTAATGCTCAACAATGCATGTCTTTCACATTGTGTGCATCTACCCTTCACTGTTCAACACAGGAAGCCTGTACTCTTTTGGACTAGTTTGCAAAATCTCAAGTAGAAAACTCTCAGTTTAGATTTCAGTTGAGTTGAAATCAAAAGAAAGCTAACACTTTCACAGATGGCTTCATGGCATGTGCGCAGGGTTTACGCAAGCTCAGATTTATGTGGGGAAAACAAATAGGAGCATTGGGAAAGATCTCTCCCCACACACAGGAGCTAACCACATGGTGAACAGCTGGGCATTAGCAGCATTTAAATAACAGGACCATACATTGCTACATTTCGTCAATGGTAATAAAACAGTAGCATGGAAGGTGTTGGCAACAGTTTGGACTTTAGTGCTCACGACAAAAAACAAAAAAAAAACTTTAATTCTCATATGCCACTCACAAAGGACTAGCACATATAAGTCAATCTTTTAACAATACTTTATGCAAAATAAGAGAAGATTTTAGTCTCTAGATAGATTTAAAATTAGTTTTAGAAACCAATACATTTATTTCTGACTTCATACCTTGCAATAGGTGGAAAATAATAGGCATTTTAAGTTACTGAAAAATGTGTTTGTTCCAAATACCTTAGATTGTAAGCTCCTTGAGGGTAGGGACTGATCTGAATGTGCAATTATGTAAAGTGCTGCGTAAATTGTTGGCGCTGTATAAAATACCTTTAATAAATAAATGCTTCCACTATATCAAGCCAACTGACAGAGCAACGTACATAGAAAATAATACATCAACATCCTATTCACCTCACACAAGCAAATATTTTTTTTCCTGGTTCAGACCTGCTTAGCTAAACATGATGTAGCAGTAGCCATACACAGAGGTCTTAAGTTTTTAATACCTGTTAGTAGCAGGTAGGCCTGACACTACAATAAGGGTATATATGTGGCCAGTTGAGATTAAATATTGCTTGTTGGAGTTCTACTTTAACATATAAATGTTCTCAAATATGTAGCAGATTCAATGGATTCTTCTAATTATGGTTGTCTATGTAGCAAAAAAGTCTCCTGTGGCTGTTATCTATTTATGATTTATTAGAGGTATTTTTAAAACGCCAACAATTTTACACAGCACTTTACATTGTGCACATTCACATCAGTCCCTGCCCTCATGGAGCTTACAATCTAAGGTCCCTATCTCACATGCATACATATGAAGGACAATTTAGACAGGAGCCAATTAACCTACCAGCATGTCTTTGGAATGTGGGAGGAAACCAGAGTGTACCCAGATGAAACCCACACAAGCACAGGGAGAACATGCAAACTCCTTGCAGATATTGACCTTGCCGATTCGATCCAGAAACCCTCAGTGTTGCAAGGTAGAAGCGTAACCACTACGCCACTGTGATGTTCAATATCACATTGGTTACTGGAAACAGAGGACACACAAACCTAGTAAAAAAACAACCACATCTACCAACATAAATTACAGTAGTACAAATGGCTGTATGTTCATTTCTCACAATCCATAAGCTCTTGAATGCCAAATTTATAGATTGGCCACCTTGCCAAACCCTTTTAAGATCTTCTATCTAAACTCTTAATTTAAATGGTTGGATACAAATTATTTTCCCAATGAGCCAAAACACTCAGTATTTGCTGTCGAATTAGTTTTTCATTGATTCAAACAGCTTTTCAAGTATAAATTTGAGTAGACTCAGGGGCCACAGAAGTTTTCCAGCATTGTGCAGTGCCTTGCAGCAGCCAACAAATCCATCAATCACTGCATTTCCTACTCTGTGTTCTGTCTGATCTTCTACCTAGATATCTTTAAAGACATAACACTTTTACATTCTGTATACAAGTCTCTGTTTCATTTAAAATGAACACTTTGTATGTATTAGATTGATTTTGATCACAAGTGATTTGTTGAAAAATCTAGGACGTTACTGCTTCCTCCATTTAGAAAGCCTGAAAGCGGCTGGTAACACATTAATATTCAGTGAACGTGAAAAAGCTGCCTACATAAATATATCAACACATCGCCTTAGCTTGCAACATTAGCCCTAGTTAGACAAATTATGCATGCTCTCACAGTCATAGAAGCATGTCTATATATTACGCTGGCATACAGTAACAATGCATTTAGATTACATGGGAAAATAAAGGGTGAAAAAACGGTTTAATCTGATCAATAGTAACGAATATGAGAACTATAGTCTCCTAAGTGAATGTATAGGGAAAGAAAAATGAAATCAACCATCTAAAACATTCAAAAATGTTTAATTATACACTTGCATATGTTATGCTGACAAAACACAAACATTTTAAAACACATAAATAACGATTGGTATGGCAATTACCTATCATTATAACTTGTGACTCACTTATGCTTGATAAAATACTTAATATATGTACTGGATGTGGGTTTTTGTGAATTGACCAAAAATGACCATCCCTTTCTTTTGTATATGCAAACACTCTAAAGAACGTGTTTAAAATGTTTTGCCATATGTCTTATTTCATCTTTCAAATCTTTTCCTTGTAGCATTTTCTGTATTTGAAGGAAAATGTCACCACTTCTGTATCACCTTGCTGTCTACATTCTCCTCAGATTTTCCCTTCCTACCGTACTACTTGTGGCTGTTTCCTATGTATAATTTACATGCCCTAGACCTACTTCTCTCTCTTTTCTTTGTTATTTTTTTTACAACTGGAGACTTTAAATTGAAATATATAAAAATAATGAGTACCACCCCCGGGAGTCAGTTGCGATACCAATCCCTTTAGTTCACAGAGACATTCAGAGAGACAAACATAATTTGGTGTCATAGTTTTCTTTCTAAACTACAAACATTTTTAACAGGGTTGTTCACAAAAGGGTGAAGAGTTTGGAGAAGGCAGGAAAACTGAACAATCTAGGACAACATAGCTGATATGGAACTCTTTAGCTCCAATTTAGCTCACTTTCCAGATATGTTGTCCTAGATTGTTCACTTCTCCTGCCTTCTCCAAACTCTTCACCCTTTTGTTAATAACCCTGTATGATGAATTGCAGTTCTGTCAGGTTTAATGCAGCAGACAGAGGAAAATAGGATTTTTTTGTACTCGCAATCAAATGCCTTTCTTTGTGTTCATTGGAGTACACTGGTCTGCTTTGGATAAAACTGACCAGGTACATAACCACCTGCCAAAGTAGGATGCTAGGCACACTAAAAGGCAAGACAGCTCCTGCTGGTGGCCAACCCCCCATCTATGGACAACTCAATTACATGGCATAGCAAAAACAAGGAAATGTACACACAGACCGCAGCTCTGCTTAGATAATCACCAACTGTGATGTCCCAAAGCAGTGGCACAACTAGGCAGACATAAAATAAAATAGAAAATCAGAATAACTGTCATAAAGAAAAAAAAAAATATGCAGGCCAGTCAAACTGCCAGATGCACAATTTTTACACCCAAAACTGTCATTGGCTGATGCTTCCACATCCATCTTATAAAACCTGGTGATTGCATCAACTGATGCCCCAGTGGCCACCTTACAAACCGGTGAAACTGAGACCCAAGCCCGGGACTCAGTAGAATAGTGTCCAAGATCCAGCATGAGATTGAAACAGTTGATGCAGCAAGGCCCTTAAGTGGGCCCTCTACAACCATGAACAAGGAATTGAAATCCAGCCGTGGCACTCAAATCTCCCTAGTTTCATCCAAAAAGAGTAGGGCCACTTACTTAGGCCCCATTCACACTGAGCGATTCGCAAATCGCGCGTTTGTCGCGCGATTTGCATTTTGTGCGATATCGCGCAAATGCTTGCATTGAGCAAGCTAGAATCGCGGCAAAATCCGCTCCAAAAAGGGTCCTGCTGTAGCGACGCACGACCGTGACGGACAGAGCCCCATTGCCATGCATTGGAGAGCGATATTGCGCGGTAAATAGCCGCGATAAATCGCTCAGTGTGAACGGGGCCTTAGGGTTCAATGGCATGGGACACAGTGATGGAAGTACATTGTCCTCAGGTTCTTTTTGAAGCAGCAAATGCCACAGAGTGTCTACTGCCAGACAAATGTACCATAACCTGCAGGCATAACCCAGAGCCACCAGGATCACTGGAATTTTCACGACTTCTATCTGGCATAGCAGTCACGGCAACAGTTTTAACAAAGGGTAAGCATAAATGATATTGTAACAGTCCCATAGAGCTACCAATGCATCTGCTGCATCTGTCCAAGGATCCTTTGCTAAGGATTCCCAGCCAAGGTGCCTGTCTATAAGGGAGATACTGTGAAAGACCATCAGGTTTGCCCATCATATGTGGGGAAATAAAAACCACAAACAAGGAATTGCATGCTATTAGTGGCTGCAACTGGCGATCTAGTGGGATATATATTATCGTAAAAAAAAACAAAGGAACTTAAGGGTTTCCAAAATTATTTATTTACATCCTAACTCCTAGATGCTAGGCTAATAACTAAGTTGTCCACAGTTGTTGAGGGGGTTTTTGTCCACAGAAGGGGGGTGTCCCCTGTTTTTTGGTGTGTCTAGCATCCTACTTATGCAGTTAGTGATATACTTAGTGAGTGATTATCTAAAGCAGAGCTGTGCCCTTCAGTGAAACTAAAAGATATATTGTGTCCTATTATAATTTACCTGTAATATATATTTGTTATTCTGCTTTGTGTATAAATTAAATCAAAACTGGCGTTACCTCACTGGGTTTTTTTAAAATTATTTTACACTGTGAAGTATCCTGGAAGGTTACAGTATTATATCAACTAATAATATTTAACAGTGCAAGCTTTTCTATTCTCCCCCACACATGTGTCTTTTCCATAGTATTTACCATACTAAGCATATACTTCTTAGTATTGTGTGTTGGCCCAATTGGGAATTATTTTAATATTTGCCTGACCTGAATTTAGCACAGTGAAAGCTGTTGATTGATAGCACAGGCATCTAGTATCGTTTTCATCTGTGTTCAAAGCCTAAATAAACCAGAGGCAATGCAGATACAAATGAGCGCACCTTCCAGTTAAATATGTAGGGTATTATTTAGATTAAGGTTTGTGAAAACAACACTTGATAACCAGTGTGAAACACAGGTCAGGGGCAGTCAAACAAGTCAGTGATCACTTAAAAACTTTGAAGGGCATAGGTTTCACCAATTCACCTTTTTTTCTTAAATCACTAAGGTACACACTGAAAAAGGCATTCTTGATGATCAAGGGTCAAGAGCCCAGAGACCTTTTCTGCTCTCTACAAAGTAATAATATGAGATCACTCGCTTCTGTCATAGCTGGAAGAGCAACCAAACACATCTAAAGTTTACAAGTTATTTAATCAGCAAGTATTTTCCGGCATATAAAGAATCAATCCAAATGCATACCTAGCTTTCACTTTTCCCCAAATAAATACAATGCAAAAAAAGCCTGTAATAAACTTGAAACATTTCCCAAATGCTTCACTTTGTTTTTGGTTTTCTGAATTCTGTTAGAGTTTATTTTATTCTACCCAAGTGCCTAAAGCGTGCTAAGTGCTTTGAAGTCAAACTTTATATGCCCGAATGCAATTAATATTTGTCCATCAAGAAATATAAAGCTACATCTAAAACCAAACTGTATTCCATTTTAGAATACAGTAGTGTTGACACTGCGCTAGGTTTTTATGGATTTCCGTAGCTCCACTGTGGAGCGTCCCCCTCTTTTTTTCCTTTTGACAATATTCCCTGGGACAGAAAATGAGGGGAAATCCAGAATTTTACAGGACAGTAGATAAGAGGTAATCCTCCAAAGGGGATATCTGTTCCAGTGACAAAGTTCCCCTCAAATTGAAAATACTTTCCTTTGACTTCCTTTTGTGTCTCTAGAACAGGAAGTGAAAGCAAATCAACTAAATCTGACAACGGTTCTAACTATTCCATACTGTAGCTAAAACTATATAATCAGGTAGCTTTAGATACACTTTCTGTTAACACCTTTGTTTACATCTTTATGTTAACACCTGTGTAAAGGTCTGTGCACTAACGCCTTTGTTTGTCATAGCTTTAAGCAGATTTGATTGTAAATTGTACTTGTATGTTGCCCATAGCCCCCCTCCCCCCCAATACTAGCCTTCATTTTGCTTGTAGCTTTAAGCAAAGATAAGTACTTGCTACTTACACGTATGGGGGAGAATGTAACTCTGTTCCCTTCCTACAATGATGCATAAATGGGCTTTTTCACTTCATTCTGGTGAGTTAACACAGCAAAGAGAAAGCAAAGGGAAGGTAAGCATAAGCAGTGATGGAGATGGTTAACCAAGTGAAGCTGTTGCTTTACCCTGATGTCGGGAAGAACAGGCCCCTCCTACTCAGTGACGTGCGGTACCTCTTATTCCGGGTGAGGCATTCCCCAGCCTTGCCCCCAGCACTTTCACCCCCCCTGCTGGACGAAGCCTAGCCTCTGTCGGCTAAAGATCACCCCCTACTGGATGAAGCCCCGCCCCCAAGCTAGTTTAAAGGAGGAAGGGAGGAGGCAGGGAGGAGGCTCCCTGTCCCTCACTTGCTCCTCACTGCTGAGGCGCTCCGTCCATAACCGGTTACACAGCGGGGAGGATTTCCCTGTAACCTGTTAGATGCCGATCTGAATGGAGACAAAAGCTGACAGCTTTTTCCTCCATAATTCTAGGTGAGGCTCTGCCTCACCTGACCACATGTCCCTGCTCCTACTAGATTGTAAGCTATCACATACAAACTAAATTCTGAATAAACATAATAATAATGATAAGGTCAGGATCTACCCTTGGATCATGATCCATTGCCTTTTTTAAATAAAAGCTGCTGGGATCATCCACACTTCTGCAATGTTGCGAGTTAATGTGAACATACCAATGCTTCAGATTGGCTGGGGTAGGCATGCACGCATAATTTTCAATAATTTTCTGTTTCACTGCTGGCTGTAACAGGTGTTAAATTCACCATATGTATATATGTACTGCTTCACTAATGTGTATAGTATCACACTAATAAAGGGGGAAGGATAGCCCCTGAAACGTCCCTCATCATTCGTTACCAGCTTATTTTTGTAGGGTTGCACTAAAATAAATAATGCTTTGTGAATATTAATATTCTTTTTCTTGCTGTTTTACTTTACTTATCCAGATGATGCCCATGGTTTACCATTAGGCAGGTGGCATCACAGTTATAAAACATTGGTGAATTGTAAGCAGGTAATCTCATAAATGGTGTCCTAACAATGATCACTGTAGCAATCTACTTATATATTCTAAATAAATTGATAACAAAATGTGACAACCTATTAGCAAATGAAGAGAAGCTAACATTTAAAATGTATAAAATCTTTACACTGAAAATACTATAAATGTACTTTCAAGTGACAGAAATGTGTACTCCTTTCTGTACCAAGTAAAGCATTTCAATTGCTAGTCATTTGGCGTGTGCAGAAACTTTCAAGTACTTTTTAAAAGAAGATTTTTGGTGCCAGATGTTTTCGGTGATCCCATTTGGATTTTAGCTACTTAGATTTGCAATCATGTTTTTATATATCTAACTGAGATTCTGTTTCCTGTGGAATCAGAAAATTAACTAGCTTTGTAGCTTCTTCCTTGATCTGCCACCCGTGCCCTGAGGATTACAGACTCCACCTGAGCTTGTTTTACAAGCATAACAGAAAAAATTAATCTCTGCTGGCAGCGCTCCCACTGGGACCCTAATGAATAATGATATCCCTCTCTAGCTGCCCTCTAAGTCCGACAGAAAAGCCACTCTAACCTAGAAATGTAGGGGTTGCTGAAACCAATCCAGTTTTGGATTAGCATTCAGTTAAGCATCCATCTGCTCTACACGACAGATGAGGGAAAAGTAATATATAAGTCTATATTATACACAAACTTGTAATGATATTACAAGTTGTAGTCACAAACCATCGTTAATACTCTAGTATATCAGGGTCATGTTAACTACTTCAGCTCACATACTTGTATGACCCTTATGGACCAGTGCAGCTTTTACATTCCAGCTACGGGTTTACTGATTCAACAAACAACATAGTTATTATTTATGATACCAAAGTGATAGAGTTCTGGGGAGACAAACAAGGCTATCTTTTGGTAGTATTACCGTATATACTCGAGTATAAGCCGTCCCGAATATAAGCCGAGGTATCTATACTTTTCTAGATCTTCTAAAAGCAAAAAGAGAAAAAAAAACACTTTACCATTTGACTAGTGATAGTTTCAAAACAAAAAGCATTACTGTAGATTAGGGATATAGCAAATAACTGATATGCAAGAGTGGGGGATTCACACTTTTCCCTGTGCATGCAATAAGCATGGTAACACACCCATAAATGTTATTGGGCACCTATAGTTTCCATTTCCCAATAAACTGCAGAGCATAGATTTGAACAAGCTATGTAGGAAAGAATGGGATTTCTACTTGAAATGCATTTTCATGCAGCAAAAAACCTGAGCTGGGAAGCATCAGGTGGTGGTAATTTAAAAATGGAACATTACAAAAGAGTGCTTCTCTGACACTATACTAGGTCTATATTAATACAGAAACAACTGCAGCATGCTTGCAATTATACACAGTGGCATCCAAGAACAACTGCAGTATGTGCCAATTCAGCTGAAAAAATGGGCACAAAGCTTTCCTACCACAGGGATTGAGCTAATGCAATTCTAATCTTTCATGCCAACCTTATGTTTCTTAATTAATATCCTATAGTTATATTAAAAGAAAAATACAGGAAGTAAAATTGAGTTTTATTTTCCCCCTTAGTTTCATGTTGGAATTGAGATCGAATGCTTATACTAATAAGCATTAGCTTGGTTGGTTAGAGCCAAATAATGTCTGTTTCGTAAAAATAAAAATATTAAAATATCTTAGTAAGGGAATTTTTTTAAAAACAACTTAGACCCTGGACTTCTGCAAGATGGTGTCAGGGTACTGACAGGGTTCCATAAGTCTCCTAGCAACATGGCATGTCACGCATCATTAATATGAGTTTAGAGAGACACAGGAGGACACTTACATAGTTCCACGCATGAACAGTAGTCTTACTATATCCCTACGCATGTGTATTGCCCTCTAAGGAGTGGACGTACAGGATGCGCTGTCACTCCTCCAAGGCTAGTGAGATCTTGTATATGCATAGTACTGGTCTGTATCGCTGCAGTGACTGGTTTGTACAGCTGCTACTACACAGGATCTCGCTGCCATATTTCTCATATATCACAACACAGTGGCAAGATCCTACAGATACATGGCAGTGGCAATATAGATTAGATAGGGTCACTATCCCACATGCGTGGGATCTCACACGGGTGAGGTAGAGGCAGCAAAGCTTGGTCTTTACTGTGCAGAATCTCACAGCCATATCGGGGATCACATTTGTGCCACAGTTGAGGCGGGCCATGCATGTTCAGGTGTTTTGTAAGAGCAGGGGGGTGCATGCACAGAACACCTGCCAACACTTCTTATTTCTGTCCCCCTCCCACACTTCAGCTATCATGAAAGAGGAGAGGGACAAGAATAGGAAAAAGTGATTGTAGACAGAAGTTCGGGAAGTATATCCTCCACCTGCTCCCACCCTGCAGTCCCCCCGCCCTCTTACCACTCCACCTTGCACCATCACTACTCTGGCAACCCCCAGCCAGCCTGGGCTCCCTCCCTAAGGGCTTGTTCACACCATGCCCGGACCAGAATGTTTTTGTCAGCAGATGAAATGCATCCCAATGTATTCCGATAGTACTTCTGGGCTCTGTACACGCCAGTGCAGTCCGTTCCGGTGCAGGGGAAAAAATTCTCCATGGACTATTTTTTCTGGTCTGGGACACCCCCAAAAACCGCATTTAAACACATAAAAAATGGTTGCACATGCACTGGACTGAACCTGATAGCCCATTTTAAGTTTAAAAAACGCACCGGAATGTGTGAAAAATGCAAAAACATGCACTGCACAACGTTTGCAGATTTGGTCCAGACAACGTGTGAACAAGCCCTTAAAACTCTGCTGCACATCCAACCCTGCTCTCACCACTTAACCCTGTTCCTCTGCTTTCACCACACTTCCCTCTGCCCAGCCACCCCTGCTGTCACCATTCTTCCCCTGGCCCATCCACCCTGCGTTCACCATTCTTCCCCTGGCCCATTCACCCCTGCTGTCACCACTCTTCCCCCACCAATTCACACTGTTGAATTAGAGTATCTATCGGGACATTTAGATAAAGTTATAGTGTTGAAGTGGATACTCAAACTCTCTGGGTACAAATGGTAATTCATGTTTACATTTTATACAAGAAAACACAGAAGAGAAGGAACAGAATTGGTAAAGGAATGGTTTATTTGGACCAGAAGGTAAACCTTGCAAGTTACTATTTAGATCATAGACAAAAGAGGGAGGTTGCATTGTCAAGCACAATTCTTCAGATAAAGGGGCTGTCCAGCATGTCCCTAAATGATCACGTAGTGTAGGAGGACTTGGAATTGTACCTCAGAAGAGCATATTGGGGTTGGGGGGTGGCAACTGGAAACGATTGTACAATCTAATGTACCTCACATTAGCAACTGCAGGTAATTGTAACATTAGATCATCAAACAGAGCAGCTAAAAACAGCTGAATCAGGAGACTGCCATGAAATGTCTACGGTGATCTAACTAAAAGGAGTATCTAAGGAAGAGGAGATCAAATTAGACCCTAGATTAAGAGTACAGAATAACTAGAGAAGCTTATGGGTGGAACTATCACTAGAAACTAAAAGTATGCATACAAGGACCTTTGGAGAGACTTGACACCAGGCAGCTTTTTTTCACCAATCTTTAGCAGTGAAGGACAGAGGAAGGAAGGCATATACCAAGATGAACTGTAAGGCAAAGGTGTCCATTGCAATAGCACTTTTACGTAAGCACACTGACTGACCTTGGTAATTTTGCAAATGGTAATTGGACTACTTTGCAATGCTCAGCTCCTTTGACTCTAGCTTAAAAAAAATCTGTAAGATAATTCAACAAAACATTCAAATTACCTGAAGTTGAGGAACCTAAATGTTTGCTGATGTAGAAAATGTATCTAAATACTGAAAAATGTGCATGTCCTTTTTCTGAAGAGAGGAGAAAAAAATATCGGATTTGTCTTATAGCCTTAGGTTCTCAAAAATTTGGAGACATAAAACATCTTTTTGATTCCAAATGCCTTGCAATGTGTTTGGACTGCAACATGTCCCTAATACACAAATGTCATCTGTGATGATCTTTAAGTGGAATACTGGTACCAAAGATGTCTTTCTGAAGGGTCAGATACCACAAGCATCAGGAAATCCTATTTAGAATCTATTGGGACCAGTCGTTTATGATCCAGGGACCTCTGTAATTTGACCCAAAGTTTCAATGAAACTGTAGGTCTCTGAAATGAAACTGGGACTGTGGAACAGTTAGATTTAAGGAGTTCATGAATCCCCAGAGGGATATAATACATTTTGGGGAGATCTGTGGAGAGGAGTTCAGAACTGAAATGTTTTTTTTCTTGGCATAAAATCTGTATAACCCTTTTTTAGGTCAGAGAGTACCAAACATGAAGAAAACATCTTTGGGGGTAGAAAAGAGCATTCCATGTGATAACCTTATCAGAAAATGAACCAAGGGACAGCCAGCCACTCTGGATCTAAGCTTTTGTTCTAAGTTGTGAAAATTTATTTTAGGCATTTCCTCCCAGGGGCCTTCGTATCCTTATGAGTTTTATTCTAAACCAAACAAAAAATTACTTTAGAGGGGGACAGAACATTAACAAGACTTGCATCCTCGGTCACCTTCCCAGGTCTTCAGTCAGAGTTGAAATGAGCTATTGTGCTCTAACAGCTTCCACAGAAACTTCTGCCACATGTGCCACTGTGTTGGCCACAAGAAGCTGAGCCTCCAGGATCTGATCACTTGGAGCATCAGCCTCTAGATGCTGGTTTAGTTTCTGGAGCCAGAAAATCAAAGTTCTAGACTCATATGCAGGGGCAACTGAATGAAGGGAAGAGCTGTAGCACCCATGTGTTTGACTATGATGAGATCTTGTGAGCCATATCTATAAGGGACAGATCTGTGTGCTTGAAGAAATAGGACAAATAGTCCTTCAAAAGCCTTTGTAGGACAAAGGGTCCTACAAAGGCTCCATAAATGAGTATAACATAAAAAAACAAAACTGAGGTTCTGAAGTAGGACCAAAGGGAAAAGCATGAAACTACCAATTAGGGATGTTCAAATACCAGTGCCGATACTTGGCATTTTCACTATCAGGGTTGCAGCTAGGACCTAGCTCTGGGGCTCCACCACTGTCCTGAAATCACTAGTCTGTATTGTTTTAGAAAACTGTCACATGACAATAAACAAAAATGTATCAGTACTGGTATCTGTAAGTACTCGGAAAAGTATCAGTATTAGTACTTGAAAAAATGGTATTGGTGCATCCTTATATATATTTATAAAAACAAAATATCATACAATAAAACACGGATGCAGAAATCCCAGGAGTCCTGTATGCTCCTTAAAAATGACAGCTGCCTCCTAACTTTTGAATTTTTCTCTAGTCTAGTCTTGGAGCTGGAAAAGTATCTGTACATGTACTTGTACCAAGTACGGTACTTGGTATCTGAACATCCCTACTACCTATTCTTCTTTTTGTCCACATAGCAAACCTAACTTTTGCTAACAAGAATAGGCATGAATATTTTAATAAATTTTAAGGTCTGTGTTGACCACAAGGACTCTCAGAAAAAGGCTATTTCTTTGAAAGGAAAATGTATTTAAAATCCAAGAACTTAAATGTTACAGGTTCAAAATAAACCTGATATGTTCCAATGGCTTCCAAAACAAGTGAGAATGGAAAACCTGCTATTCTCTGTATTTGAGAACTGGAATAACAAGAGTTTTATCCTCCCTTTAAAATACATTTCTTGGAGTATATCACAGAACATAGGGAGTTAAATTCCTTAACCATTTTTTTATACAGCTTCCTTCAGGTGATTGGACACAGAAATATCAATCAAAGCTGCAGGACAGCCCTGCATAACCCCTCCTACTCCGAGCCTGCCTCAGTTTTGTAGCAAGCAGAACAGAGTTGATCACAGAATACAGAGGGGATGGTCCTGTTTCCTGTGATGTAATCCAAAAAATTGATTTTGCATGTAAAACAAAAACCCTGTTTTCTTGATCGTATATATCACAAGATACAAAAGTAAAAATATTGAACCACTGGGATGTTTAAAATAGTCCACCAGACAAGCAGGTAACACAGCATCAAGGAGCAACCAAGAAAAGGGGGGAAGGCATAGTTCGGGCTAAACTGATCCCACCAAATCATGAAGGCATCCATCGCTAGGGGTCAGGGATCCCTGGTCCTGGCAAAAAAACCTGTCCAGTTTGTTGTTGAATCTAGACACACCCAAATCCACATCCAGTGTCTCCTACCAGCAACAAAGGGCTTGAAACACATCAGGTAAAGGGACTATATCCCGGGGTGCAGCTGCTGATGACTGAGATAGTCCGCCTGTGAATTCTCCATGTCTGGAATGTGCACAATGGACAGGGCTGGAACATGAAGTTCCACCTAAAAGCCCAAGCCAGAATTAGATCTGCCTCTTGTCCACACGGCTTCTCGTTACTCCTTTATGGTTGATGTAAGCCACAGCTATGGCGATGTCTGACTGAATCCTGGTTGGATGACCCTGAAAATTCTTCTCTAATGATAGGGTCTCCAAAGATGAGAGAATCTTAATTCTGAAGGGGGCTTATTACTGGACTTACTGGGCTTGGGGGACCAGGCCTTGCAACCAAATTGCATTCCCTGCTTGTGCATGCAAATTGAGGCTTGTGAAGGATGAAATAAACTTTTCTTAAGGGAGGGAGCAGAAGACTTTGCTACTGGAGTTTAGGACCACTTCTTCTGAGGGAAGAAGGTACTCTTCCCAGCCATGACTTCCAGGATGTGAGTATTCAAGGATTCGCCAAAAGGGAATATTTCAGGGAAAGGCACTCCAAGTATTTCTGGCAAGGGAGCTCCACAGAGCAACACTTGAGCAAAAGAATCTGTCGCATGTGAACAGAAGGCTCATCCTAGACACCTGGCAGAGAGTATTTGCCAGGCCATCCATGCAGTAGCACAGGGCTGCAGGGAAAAGCTCGAGAGATTCAAGAACTTTAGAGTCACTTATGATAGACCCGAGCTCCCTAGCCGTAGCCAAAAAAACAAAGTTTTAGACATGCAGTGGTGATTGAATAATGAAAGGACTTGACCTCACAAATGTGCTTCTGGAAGAATGGTCAAACATTCCCATAGACACAATCCGAAACCTTTTGGACAGCCTTCCCAGAAGAGTTGAAGCTGTTATAGCTGTAAAGGGTGGGCCAACTCAATATTGAACCCTACGGTTTCCTCTCCCCTGAGACATATCCATGGACCCTAGATGCCAGCAGCAAAAGGCCAGGCCACAACTTATCTTCAAATTGAAATTAAGCTTAGCCTTCTGTCATTTAACAAAAGAATATATTATATTACTAACACAGATACCTTCAGATAAAACCACTTGCAATCAAGCTGTATTGTTACTTAAGGAACTTTTTTTAGGTCATTGTCTACGTCATGGTGGCCATGTTAAAGCCTCCTGACCAGTTGAGCTACTCACAAAGTCATAAAATACTCCCGGTCATAAAAGAGTTAACACACAGTGACATTTTGGTTACATTAAAGTTGATCATGTTTATATATTGCTAAACAAAACTTTAAGAAATGTTAAAATATTCATTTTTGGCTAGAAAATTACATAAAACTCCCTAAACAATAACACATTTTCTGAATGTTACATGATATTTGTTTATCAAATCTATATTTACAGTAACAAAAGTGCACTAGAATTAATTTTAGCACACACAAATACAAAATAATTCTAAATTTGTTTGTATGAAATAAAAGATGAGATATTGTTAAAGAAATAGATACCAAACATGTCAAATGGTGATAAATTACGGTACCCAAAATTAAGAATAGGCAACAGTGTAAATGCTTTTACAGCATTTCAGGATAGTGCACAGAGATACCAAATATGCATGTTGCAATCAATGTTTACATGCGCACTCTACACATGCATCTGTGTGCACGGGACGGCAAGGGTACTTTTCAATCTTTTGTTGTTTATACATGATTTATATTATATTCTCATGTTTTTTTTTACTTTTTCACTTAACCTTATTCCAATATCAAGGAGGGCTAACACGCCACCTATGTAATAGCATTAGTGTCTTTATGGAGACATCAGAGGGTCTATTAGACCAATAAGATACAGGCAGCAAAAAATAAATACATTAATAACCTGTCAGAGGTTTTATCCCATCTGTAGTCCATGCAAAACTAAAATGACAAGCTACACATAAACTTTAAACTTTGTAGCGCTCTACACCACTTCTCCATCTCCAGCTTAACCAACGGACAACTAATCAGCATCACACCCCCTGTCCAATGAGTAGTAACGTTGACCCACAGGAAATCAGTAAGCAGAAGAGTGATCATCCGGACTAGCAGAGGTGGGCATATCACAAGACTGGTTATTTATTACAGGTATTTATATAGCACTGTCAATTTATGCAGCACTTTTACATAGTTGCACATTCACATCAGTCCCTGCTCTCTAGGAGCTTACAATCTAAGGTCCCTATCTCACATGCACATACATACATACATACTAGGGCTGATTGTGACTGAAGCTAATTAACCTACCTACCAGTATGTATTTGGAGTGAGGGAGGAGACTGGAGTGCCTGGAGGAAACCCACACAAGCACAGGGAGAACATGCTAACTCCTTGCGGACACCAGTGCAAGGCAGAAGTGCTAACCACTAAGCCACTGTGCTGTTGGTTAGCCAACAAGACTTTGACAGGTAAAATAGTAAACTGTGTGTTTAGGTGTTTGCCTGCAGTTCCACTTGAGCTTTTACATACATTTTTGCTTTTTACGGAAATGTCTCTAGCATTCATTTCAGTGACTTTCTTGGTAAGAATAGTTTTATACATCTTTCTTCTTTATCTCACATTAATGTTCGCTCATCCTTGGCTTAACTGGGATTTGCATTTTATGGTCATCCTAAATCATGCTATCTTACAGATCTTGACAAGAAAACCTCTATTTATACCTCAGGAATCCTACTTTAGTGTGTTGCAAATTACTCAGTGGAGCTGTCAAGGATAATATTAATTTCAGACTACACATTTTATTCTTGTAAGTTTTTTTAACACTAATCAGCATACAATGTTAAACATGTACAGTCAACCATTACATGATAATGAAACAACACAGAATTAAGCACTATTTTTGAATAAGTAAATTTTTTTCACATATATATGTTAATGTCCATGTCCCCCCTGATTTGCAGCAGATGGCTAAAGACTTTATGACACATCCCAGAAAAAGTGGGGAAAGGTTAGAACCTCAAATGCTGATTTAATCAATTACAATGGACGCTGCTTCTTGATGTTTAAATGTTTTAGTTTCCTGTAGAATCAGCTACTCCCCCCTGGCACTGGCCCTGATGTCCTGTTTCAGGGTGGCTCCTTTTTCTTGCAGGGTCTTATGGAGCCACTCTTGTGTGTGTGTTACTAAGCTGGACACAGACACACACAGGTGCTGCAAGGCAAGCCAATGCCCTGCTCCTTGCTCCTCCTTCATTCCTTCTCCATGATAGTAGAAGGACAACTGCTGCAGACTGTGCGGTCTCTTGTGATCTTGTACTAGACAGGAATTTCAGGGAAGCAGAGCTAAGAGAGTTGGAGCCAACTGTTTAAAAACATGTTGATTGTAAGTGATTGGGCAAAAATGTAAAGAAATACTTTGATGGGAAATCTATATTTGTTTTATCTGGGTTCTTTATTGAAATAACAAATCGAAGTTTATTACTACTTTAAGCCCTTCCCAACTTTCATTCCACTTGTCGAATAAGTTAAATTTAGTGACCATGGAATGGTTATGCCCTAAAGCCAGCTCCCTGATAAACATCTTTCATTATAAAGACATCAGGTGGCAAATAGTTAAGAAACAGTTCTTATGTGCCCATACACACCCTCATTATAGCTTGCAATGTGTGATTGTCAGGTTGTATAGGAGTTAACAAGGAAGTGATAATGTGCTCTTCCAAAAGCACAGTTAACAATGAGTAATTACAACAGGCATCATACCCATTTATGGTAAAGTTGGCAATAAAAGCTCTTGGATTTGCACCCATTAAGCAGTCCCCATTTACAAGAGTGTTAAAAATTTGAGTGCATGTAAAAACACAGTGCAGTCACTAGCACAGTGTACATGGCACACAATAGCTCTTGTCCTTGTTATGTCGTGACTACATAGTGAATAAACAGCCTAGTAGCTCTGTGTATACATTTACTTGGCTTCTAAGAAGGTGACCTTAACAATTATATACACTACACCACGCTTTAACTGCCCTTGGTGTTCAAAGAAGTTACAGAGAAAAATTAAAATACGTCAGTTAAAAATACCATACATTTGTAACTGCTTGAGTATAAAAGTAAGATCAAATCTACACTTCTCCCCAAGTCTCTATTTAAAAAAAATAACATTTAAATCCATGAAGAAAATTCAAGTTAAACATTGCAGCTAACCAAATCACTTAGTGGGGGTGAACAGGCACATTTCTCATGTGTATGAGCTAATACTAATATCTCAGATTATTATAACAATATATGACAAGCTTCAAGGAAGGAAGAATTGCCCTCTAGTGGTGACTAGGCAATATTACAGGCCAGGATTGTACTTCTTCTGCATGATAATTTGGGTATTAGGACTAGTGAAAGCACAAGCAAAAAATAGATTGCATCAATTTAACAAATACATGATGGTGACTAGATAAACTATAAAAATAGCAGAAATAGATACTGAGGATTCTCAGAGCCACAAATTGTTTACACACAGAAACATTTTGCTAATTGTTAGAAATTAACTGAGGAAATGGCAAAAAAACACATAACCACAAAATAATGCATCGTACTCTGTGAGCCAGGTTCAAGAAAATTTGGGTTCATTTAAGATAAAGCTCATTGTTTTTCATGCTGAGGAAATGTGATTCTCTGGCTTCTGTTGTCAAAACACATTAATCAAAAGAAAGGGCTATGCAATGAATCATGTTCCAATGTTAATTTGCATTAAGAAATGATTAGCTGTAGTATTTAACAGCATCTTCGGAGTTAAAGTCATATTTATATAACAGAGGCAATAACATCCAAAACATTCTTCCTAAAATAGATCAACACAATGGCAAAACATAAAACAGACTTTCCCATGCTTCGTAAACAATGCAAAATCTTGTTTTGTACTTTTATTCGACCATTTGCTTTGGAACACATTAACAAAAAGGGAAATTTCAGCTCCTTCAAAACTGATTTCTATTTTGCATGGTTTCACCAAAATAAATAACCCTGTATGGCCTTTCATCTTGCTGGTAGTACACTAGAATTTATTTTTCAACACTAGCAAAAATGAGCCTGTACTGGCACAAGAGAGGAAAGGATCACACATGAAATATGGAGACCACCGAGACCCAGCAACACTTATTATCTGCTGTGATGTATCCTGCTTGTTACAGTGCTATCCAGTTCTGATCAAAGGTTTAATTACCACTGTGTTACCATTACAAATTTTTACCCCAATTGTAATACTTAATAATAAACTAGAGGATTTTGCCTACAACTAGGATCATTTATTATTAGAATTATCAGTAAAGCTGAACTCCTGGTATGCAGTATTCTGCATACTTATTTTGGTCCAGTTTGACCCAATGTAAGTATACAGTTGTCATATCTAATAAGCCACTGGGGATCGTGTACAGCAGTGAAGCAGCTAGAGCACCTACAGTGCTGGCCACAATCTTTCTGGTCCTGTGCTGAGCGGCTTCCCTTATGTTGTGAAAACACAGAGGGTCAGTCACTCAGCACAGCGGTCTCTTAAAGAACACCTATTATATTATATTTTTATCAGTGTATAAGCACATGCTCTGATTGCATGAGGGATGGCGATGTCATAACCTGCCCGTCATCAAATCACACTGTATTCATTGATAAAAAAATACTAGGTGATTGGACACTGTGCCAAGTGAGCAACCCCCTGCGTTTTCTGAGCAGAGGGGAAGCTGCTCAGCAAAGGACTTGTTTATGACTCCTATGTTGTCAAAATTACAACAGATCATTTGATTTACTGGTATGTGCGTATGGTTTTAACTGGGGCACACACCTGTCAGGATAAAAGTTAGAGGCTGCAGTATCTGTTGTAGCAAGGCAAGACTGACCCAGGCTAAGCCTATCAATAGGCCTTAACTGACAATCGAAACAGACTATTGAACTGCTCTCTCCATTTTCGTTCTTTGAAAGTGAGCCACAATTACCTAGGTATAAGAATAAATTGTGAGATGAAAGAATCCAGTCTGGTTGATTATTTGTCTCAGAGTTATGTTTGGCTGGTGGATTCTGATGCTTCCCATGGCCATAAGGATAGCAAGCACCACTGATCAATTAAGGGTAGTTTAACAGGCATTTTGTCTATCATGTTTCTGTAAAAGCCGGATATTGTAGCTGTATGTAATTCAATTACTTACTACATTGGTATCAATAGCCAACCTTAAATGCACCTGTACCCAGACTATGGACATTAAATTTGTTTTACATACTCTTAACAAGCAGTGAAAGAGATTCACATCCCTGACCTACACTGTGCAGTTAAGTGTTTCCAAAGATACTTAAAGATCATAGTAAAGACTAGAAAGTTGCGTTTCAGTCCCTTTATAATAGCATATAAACACCTGCTGGTTGTTTACAATGAAAGGGTGGCAAGCTGCCAAGATTTGCTCTTCATATTAGAAAACTAAGATTTCAGTGCCTGTGTTGTGAAAACTGAACATTTTCTCCAAAATGTTTATATATACAGGGATGAATGAGGGATTGTTTTAAAGTGTTTTTTTTCCTGCTTGTTCAGTATATATAAATACTTTAGTGTGCTTGATCTGGGCACAGGTTAATTTGATATTTTACCTGAATCAAACACTTCCTGTAATGGCTACATTAATAGTTACTAGTAGTGTTTTGTTGCTAGGCACTAGACCAGGCATTATTACTAATATGGCCATAAACATAGTTGATCAAAAACATTTTATCTGCTTAACACTTTTTATGCAAAAGTTACTTCTAGCTTCAACCAATGCACTTGCAAGCACTTTTGGATTAATTTACCTAGTGTGCATTTCCACTTAACTTCCTAGCAGCTTATTCATAATTTCCCATCACTCCACCTGTTTTCTTAGGCTGCAAAGAGCTAGAAGAAATACCTGTTTTTTTAGAGTGTGTCTTACTCACCTTTCTCCAATAAATAGTAATTGTGCTTAGTAATTGTTCACTCAGAAAATTAGTACTGTTACATGACCCTGAGTAGACTCCAAGTGGCACCTTGCAGCTTACACAGGGCTTTCATTCTCAGGTCCTAGTGGCTTAGCAAAGAAAAGCTAAGTATGTGCTGCTGGTTAAAGGGAAAGTTCAGTGAACCTTTTGTTTTGCCTTACTCAGGGGTAAAGCACAGGTTCACCTTAAAGATCTGTACCATTTATTATGTTTTCAAATGTATGATAAGTTTGGTGGACCTAGTGCATATATATTAAGCAAAATACAGCAGTATGGCATTAAATTTTAAGCATTAAAATAAAAAAAAGGGTAACCGTCAAAACGTTTTTTCAAACTATGATCTGCTGGGTGTGCATGAATCTATGTGGAAAAACTGTAGTGATCTTTGCAGAACCACTATACATTATACTGTATCTGACCTGTCTTAGTAAACTTTTCATATCTTTATTAATGATTAAATGAGAACTATGGGGTCAGGGCTTTTCCCCATAGTTCTCCTAAGGGTTACGGGAGAACACATACTAGCGTTCTCCCATGACCCAAAGCTCAGTATACCGCGAGCTACAGCTCGCAGTATTCTGAGACTCCGCAGCCGGGACGGATTGCGACAATACTGTCTGGATCCACACAGCTGCGGGATTGACAGCTGGCTCGGCCTATCCAGAGGCAGAGCCAGCTGTGCCCGCCCCTCCCCCGTCCGTTCCGCCAGTCAGCGCTGGAGGATCGGACAGGGGAGGGGGAATCCGTGCAGGGAGCCGTGACAGTCATGGCTCTCTGCAGGCATAGATCGAGAAGTGAGCGAGCGATGGTATGTGTTCGCTCACTTCCGGATCTACTGAGCCGACTTGTGACAGTTTCATTGTCACAGGTCGGCTCAGATTATGAGGCTCAGTAAAAATCAATTGCCTCATAATTCTCCATTAATATTTCATTATGCTTTAACACTGGGACCATGTTCCCCATGGTCTCTGTGTGTTGTAAAGTAGTCACCACTCCAAGATCACTCATATGATGGACTACAATCTCATGTTTAGTTTACTAATTTGTATTGAAATTGCAGTCTATCACAGGAGTGAGCTTGGGGTGGTGGTGGATAATTTACAACACACACAGGAACCATGGGAAACAAAAGTAGCCACCCTCCAGAAGGAAGGACAGTGTCAGCACCAATTCAGAGATGATTTAAGGATCTACAGCCGAGTGATACACAAATAAGCTAATTTTTTTGCTAATAGTTAAGGTACTTAAATGCATTTTTTAAAATGTAACTCCTAAGTTTAGTGTCACTTTAAAATTTAATCATTTTGCATTCACCCTGACTCAAGGGAAATGGCCTAACTGTTGGATTGCATGACTTTCCATCCTCACATTCATCATTAGCATCTGGTTTCCCCACCAGAAACATCCTTATAGAGACTATTGCAGTGCTCAGTGCACCAAGCATTTATGGTGTCAGTCTCCATGGCAGCTGCCATGTCATCTTTTACCTGAACAGAAAGAGAGGGGGAGCCATTTACAATTTAGGGCAGCAGGCAACATTGCCCTAAGCACAAAAAAAGGTGAACAATTTATTAAATAACTGTGTATATGTTTCCAATCAACTCAAAACCTAACATAAATGGCACATTGATGTTAGGGATTCAGAAGCATATATCTGGGCCCCCTTTTAATGCTTGTGTGAACTAAACCTAGGTTTGGAAAAAAGAAGAATGTTCTCCATTTTTCCAATTCTTTCTTAACCCTTTTAAGTCTGTTTAGAATCATAGAACGAGACCCTGCAATTTGTACTAAAAGCTATGTAGAGAACAGCCCAAACCTGGTTCCAAAAGATTACACTGGTTCAGACAGAGTATCCTCCTGCTAGTAGTAACATATCATTGCTTTTGCTGGCTGTGTGGAACTGCTGTAGAACATTATTACAAGTATTGAGTATATCTGTTCAACAAATCTGAACAGCCAACATACAGTGTAATGAGGGGAACATACATTAATATTCTAAAACTATTACTGATATACAATCATCACATTATATCAAACTGTAGAACTACTATTAGTATCATTATGTGTTGCTTAGATTGAGCTGTATGCATGTAGAGTTAGTATGAGCAGCTCTGTATGTTTTATAGCAGTGTGCCCATCCTCCAATGCTTGTCTAGCAGTAAAGGTGCACTGAAATGACTTCACAGCAGATGGAAGAGCAGGGAGGTCAAGCTAACAGATCAGCCTGCTGGTGGCTTGTCCAACTAAGAAGGAGAAAGAGACGAACGTGCAAAACACAGTCTTTTACCATTTATTAGAGAAATCATTTTGAATACAGGAATTTTCAACATTATGCTGTTATCTTTTTGTATATTCACAGCATCTTGCTTTTACTTTTTGTATCATTCTCCCTTGACAATTTCACTTAAAGCTAATTAGCCTATTTACCCCATGGCATGTCATTCCCTGTTGCCAAAACTGTTAAATGCTTCCATAAGTAGAGAAAAGACATTAGCACCAGACAGATGCAATGATACTAGCTGACAATGGAAGTGTGAAGCAATTGCCTTAATTAGGAAGCTCATTAATTCACACAGCAAAAAAAAAAAAATCCTGGGAAAAAAAAGGTCTCCAAAATGCTGCATCATTTATTTTACAAGAATCAGACTGATAAAATCTTACAATTTACACCTTTAATGGGGACACCTCGAAAGTGAATGTAATTACTAATTACAGCTAAACTTCAAGTGTATTTCCACTTTTGCAGCCAATTTGGGATAACACCTACTTTATATTTGTTACATGTTCCCATTCACATTGCATAACTTAAAAAAATGCTTACATTTTAAGTGCTTTTTACTTGCTTTAGAACCCTATCTAGCTTTTCCTCTATGTAGTGTTAAGGAGGGGGGCGTGGGAAGGTTTGTTTACTCTAATTGATCTTGTCTGTACTTGTGCTAGCAGATTTAATTATCAATAGTAAACTACGGTGTTGTACTTCATACATGTTGAACTTTTATGTTAATGGGAAGAAGCTCAGTCTGTTCTTCAGTCTGTCTCACTACTTTCACTTTCAAACTGCTCAGAGTAGCCTAGAATCTGCACAAAGGCCTTCACCAAAAAAACATCTAAAAGGTAAAATATATATTTTTAAAATCCTTTTTAGGTATGCTGTGTGAATGGGAACACTTGACAAAGGTGGAGTATTCTTAAATTTGACCACAAAAGTGGAAACACACTTCAAATCTTAAAAGAAAAAAATGGTATGGTTAGTGGTCTTCCAGATCTACCAAGCTAGGGAAAAGTCAGCTGACCAAAACCACAAAAAACTAAGCAACTGCAAAATTTGCTCTGCACTGCACATTTGAAGCGTACATCTGCAAACCCCCCCCCACCCAAAAAAAAAAGAAGCACACAGTACATGCAATAATTGAACATTTCCCCGTGTTTTTTTCCCTTTTAAAATGCTACAAGTACAGAAAAACACCTGTTGATTTGCCAGAAATCGAGTGTATTCCTAACTTCCAGTCTGAGTGGACAACACGGCATATGCTGCACTAAAATCCCAAGTAGTGCTGTAGTTCCTCCCTGCTAGATTACAGAACACACCCCCTTTCTTCATCTCCATAACATAAGGGGGGTATTGTAGTCCAGCTAGGATAACACTACTTGAGTTTTCAGTACAGCAGAAGCAGAGTTGTCAGGTGAAATAGGAGAATAGGAGGAGCTCACTAGATTTCTGATCACCAGGTAGTTTTCTATACTTGAATTGTTCTTAAAGTAGAACTCCAGGCACACATTTTCTTATTGCAAGGGTTCAGTGCTTGTTTTTGTCTAGGTATACAAATACCAAAGATATACTCAACTGAACCTTGCAGACGGCTGGCTCCTAGACCCCATCTCGTCCTCCGCTCAAGCGATGGAATGTCCCTCGGTGTCCTCCCGTCCAAGCACTGTATAGAATGTGATAACTCACAGGTCCTTAGACTGCTGGAGTGAAGGGGAGGAGAGGCTGGATAGACCGGTCAAACAGCCAGCCAGCAACGAGGTTCAGCTGAGTATCACTTTGTTATTTTTGTCCCTACACAAAAACAAGCACTTAACCCTTGCAGAGTAGGGGTAACCCCACTGCATGCGTTAAGAAAATTTGTGCCCGGAGTTCTTCTTTAAAGTGGAACTAAAACCTGTATACTCTCCTCCAGCAATGGAATGTCCACAAGCTACTTCCCTGCGCAGATTTTGTTGCACTTTTTTCAGGTTTGGCATCTTCAGCCATCATGAGTAGGCAACCAAGGATGACATAACTTCTGCATGCGCATGAACACAAGAGTTAATTCATCCTGCCACCAAGAAATTCCAAGACTGTACATTGAGCTGCACATTCACAGCTCAGTGTATCATCTAAAGAAGTATGCATGCTGGAAGGTAAGAATATTTTATTGCAGAAGAGACATAGTAGGTCTCTTCTAAAATAAACAAATCTTCCTGCAAACACTAAATATGTTTTTTATTTTGCCCAGACATACACTTTAATTCTGCCATTAAGATTAACTTGCTAAAATAACATATATTGCTAAAAATTACAGCTACTATAGTGGAACTAAAGTTTTAATTGAATCAGTTATTTATCATGATAAAAAAAAAAATGTAGAAAAATTTCAAGCAGGAAATAAGGGAACATTTAAAATTATAAGCACAATTATTCGTAATAAACCCAAAGGACAAAGTCATTTGCAATTACCCTTTTGGCAGGATTATCACAAGAAACTTTATCTTTTAGAGTTGGAAGTACATTTATCATGTCAGTTGGCAGAAAGTAAATTACAAAATATAGATGACTGTACAAGTACCGTGTACTACCATAGCTGTAGATAATAAGTGAATCAGAGGTATATTGTTTCCTTTTTACAACAGTTAAGAGGATCCTGCAGACTAAAATGAATTTATTAATGAAACATGCATTATATTATTTTAAGCAATGAAGGTGTGCCTATACTTGGTGATAAATTGACCTCAAAATATAAAGGCCAGTAAAGAAAGCAAAATTGAGATCTTGATTGAATAGCAGATATATACACATCAACTTAATTGCGCAACAAAATAGCATATAATAAAGAAGAAAGCAACAGCTGAGATACATTACTGTTTTGGAGACCTACCCCTATATCATGCTGCTGACATCACATCAGTTATAAGGGAAACCCATTGACATCAAGTTCATTTAAATTGTCTGTTTTCAACAGTTTTTGGCAGGTAGCCTATTTCATTGGCTTGAAGTGCTGGGGGCCTAATTTGTTGCCTTCATATTTATTGCTTTTTCAAAATTACATTTTCCTATTTATGTCCGCTGGGTGTTTTGATAAAGCAAGAATGTTTTCTATACATATTTATGTTGTTGCTACTACTTTTCTATTGATACTTATTTGAAACATAAAGCTTATTGTGAACATATTCACAAGCAGTGGATTCACAAGGAGTAAAAAGACTTAAAGCTAAACTCCAGGTATAATTTTATATGTATATTTACATTGCTCCAGCTTGGCCTAAAGTAAGTATGCATATTTCATACCTGATAGAGCTACTAAAATGCTTTACAGTGCTCTTCGGGGTCCAGTATGTCGCTGTGCTGAGCATCTTCCCCTCTGCTATGAAAACCCAACAGGTCGCTTGGCACAGTGGCCATTAAGAGAATGTCTACTATTTTATCATTAAACACAAGGCGTTCTCTGATAGGGCGAGGGGCAGCAGGATGATGTCATGCCTCTTGTCCAATCAGAGAATGCCTTGTATACACTGAGTGGCCAGATTATTATGACCACCTGACGTTTGTAGGCAAATTAGCTATAATTTCACGCTGAAGTTGCTAGAGGGCCAGACCATTATAAATAGGGAAGCAGGTTGTTTACCACGACAGTAGAAGTGATTTTTTTCTGAAGATATGGGGAAACAACGCGATTTAACAGCCTTCGAACGTGGGATGATTGTTGGCGCTCCTAGCCATGGAGCGAGTATCAGCAAAACAGCAGAATTCATTAAATGTTCAAGAGCAGCTGTTGTTAAAGTGTTTAAAGACTGGACTGTCAGCCGAAAATCAGGGTCTGAACGTGCGAATTGTGGTCGTCAGCGACTAGTCAATGTTAGGGCAGAACAGAGAGTGGTAAGACTGGTACAAGACAACAGAAGGGCAACAGTGCAGTGTCAGATTCCTCGCATCACCTTTCAACATTTCGTGGAGTCACGAGGCGGCCCAACGAAGTCATCTCATGGAGTCATCTTGTGGCCCAACAAAGTACTGATGGGGTGGTCATAATAATCTGGCCACTCAGTGTATATTAATGAAGCAATACAAAAAAGTAAAATAAAATGCATACCTGGAATTCAAGGTATTTTACATGAGAAAGACAAAGAGCAAAAGCATACAATGTGTTAAGAACAAAAGATAATCCAGGAGTAATAGACATTTAATGTTACACCTAATGTATGCAAAATGTGAATTAAATAATGGGAGAAGAGAAAGTAAAAAAAAGATGCCTTTAGCATAAAAAATCAAGCAAATGATTAGGTGCTATCATCTATATAAACATGAAAAAAATGAACTTCTTACCGTCAGTACAGAAAGAAGATCTTCAACTGTGCAATCTGCTTTCAGTCGGTCCCTGAACATGCGAACGGTCTGGTGTTTCAGATAATAATAAGAGGCAATGCGTCCATAGGTTTGTGGCTCAATACCATGACTATCCTAATAATAAACAGCAAAAAGACAAATGACATCTCATCACATCCAGTTCTCTCTAGCGAATAGTACAAATCTAAAAGCATGTTTCTAAAGCAAAATGGTAAAATACCGTAATCCTGGCATTAATTATTTTCAAACACTCTATCAACCCTTTGTTGTTACAAAAACACCTAATCTGAATAAAAAACAGTTTATATTTTGGATGTTTTTTTATAAACCATCCATGTGCCGGTTAATAAAGAAATGTATACCCTATTTCTTTATTACATATAGATATTAATTCAAGACATTCATTTTTCCTTAAAGTGAATGTAAACCCCAAATCTTTTTTTGCACATCCTGCCAGTAATAGCAGGCTGACAACACTAAACCACTGCTTTACAATTTTCAGGCAGCCTAACAATTTTCTCCACAAAACTCACTTTAGTGTATGTTTTATTTTGTACCTTATTAATAGTTTGCCATTACAAAAAGTACTTAACTGACATGCCTGTGTACCAAATTTTTTTTTGGTTAATTATTTTTATTGTAAACATTATACTGGCATCTAAGGGGCTTGCACATCCATTTGCTAAAGTGTTGCCATGGGTTTTGAAGTATGTTGTGTGGTTTTTGAGGATCTCATGAACTGACTTGACGGGGACCAGGCAGGGCACGGGATTAATAAAATAAGCATGCAGGACTGTTTCTTAATGAAACGGGGTCCTTTATAAAACAACAGATACAGATATTGACAATTCTGTTGATATACTTCAACAAATGAAGAAGAACCCACAATGTTCTCTAAGATGACTTTAAATTGACCACAGTAATTGTCATTTATCACTGTTTATTACAAATTCAATAAAAGTTAGACTTTGCTTTTTGATTCAACATAATATTTTAAATAATAAAAAATGGTTTGGACAAAAATGAAGGGACACTTAAACTAATATTTTGTTGAACTGCTTATCAAGCCCACATTGAATTTTAGTGCACATAAGCACAATATATTACCCAATTGTTTGGTAAAATATAAACAATGAGGTTGTGTTGAGTAAATAAACAAACATGTTAAGCCTCACAATTGTGTGTGCCAATGAAATGGCAAACAACTCCAGTACTCTAAATTTCACATAGGTGATGCTTTAAATAGAGTTAACAGCAAATAATAGCTCTAAAATTAATGCTCTCAATCACCTTTGCATTCCAATGAGGTTAATTAAGCACATATCGTACTTGATTAGCTTAATTCCTGGCCACAGTGGCTGGGGAATGACAACTCTGAAACTGAAAATGATGGAAAGCTCATCGTGTCTTGGATAATCTACTGCATGAGTGTTCCAGGCAGCCAGGAGGGCCAATGGAGCTTAGGATACATGGGGTGGAGGGGTGGCATGTTTCAGGACCCAAGGAAGTGATCACTTCTAGTATGAAGTATACCGTTGGCTTTGCAAACTGTTTACAGGGCTGGACTTGAGCTGCCGTAAGCCTTATGGCAGTGGCAGCAAAAGGGATAAACTTCTAAATAATATTTGTAACTGTAGTCACAGGAACTTCAAGCTGCTTGTAGATAGTTTTATGGGCTGCACCTTTGACATGCTGGTCAATAATGTTCTTTCTAATCTCCGCAGACATCTCTCTTTTGCTTTCTCTGGTCCATGTTTAGTGTGGTGTGAACAAACACGAGAGCGACTTCTTTTCTGTGATCTATGATCCATATAGTTATCATTTTTCTAAGGTACCAACAAATCTGTCCAGGCCATTTTTTTAATGCATTTTTGCATAACAAAGTCATAGCCACAGAATATACCAGATAGTATAAAAAAATATCATCTTGCAAGAAGCTCCTATACTAAATATGGTTCTGTGCAGAGAAAATAAATTTTGAAAGTAAATGTGGCTTAAAAACACACACAAAAAGTCAGTTGAATAGAATATTAAAACCTAAGAACATCGACAGATCTACATTCATGATAGTTGTCCTTTAACGTTATAAATTAAGCTTAAACATTGTAGAAAACACTTTTCTTACATAGAGGTAATATATATTATGTGCATGTTTTATGGCAGGTGTCCTTATCCTTGCCCAACAAGGCATCTGTTCAAGGAACAGTAACATGATTAGCATTACATATGGTCAATAGTTTGCCTTGTTGAAGATGAGGAAATATTATGTATAGCTGGCAATATGTTCTGATGTAGATTGTCTTGTATAGCTGTTTTGCTTTACACAGCAGTTTGACACTTTTCTCGCCTTGCATTTTACACCACACATTTGCCATGTTTAATTTGTACCTTGGAGACATTTAAATGCCATTAAATCCTTCTCTTTACAACTATCATTTATAATTTGTGTACACTGTAAAGTCAATGTCTAATTAGGCACGGACTACAACATTTTTGTTTCCTCTGTATTTATGCCATTCATTTTCTTTCATTTATCATTTTTTATGGAAAAAGGGATAAAAGGATACAATTATAACTAAATATACTTTAACAATAGGAGATAGAAAAATTAATTCAGATTCAAAAACACAAAATGATGTAAAATGCAGTAATTCACTACAAATTCATTGTCCCTGCAATACCTCACACAAGTGACTAAAGCCCCATCCAACTACAGTAAAAACGAAATAAATAAATGAATAAATAAGACTAGCCCTGCTAGCAAATGAAAAAAATTGGGAGATTCTAATTGATTGAAATATATAAACAGGTGTAAAGTACAGAAAGAAAAGTAATATCCATTTATTTATCTCTAATAGGGTGCCATTAGCTATTATATTATCAAAGATCTATGAATGATATTAGAAGTTAAACACTGAAGTATTGGATATTTACACTTATATATTTCTAAGAATGTGGCACTTTATTTTAATGGCTTGGAAATATTAACAACATTTTATCTCTTCCTCATGCTAGCTTTTTCACCAGTGTTAGACTGGACCCCCACCATCAGCTGCGAAAGTCTTACAGCATCTGCTGGTGCCTTTAGAAACGCAATTGTCACTCAATCTGACTTAATATGAATGCATCAGGATATTATCAGACTCATTACTATGGATACATTAATTTATATTTGGATTTATTGCGATTGTTTTATATTGCATACCTGTTTTAAGCCCCCCCCCCACTGTTTCTAATAACCACCAGCAATTTAAAGCTAGCTTTAAAAGCCTGCATCCTGGCTTAATCATAAGTTTCCATGTGATACTTTGGAGAGAATCTGACTATTTAGGATTTCCCCTAAAAGACAATAAAACTGCTTCCGTCTAGATTATGTATATCATAAAACTTATGCTCAGTTTTCCATACTTGATTTTACAAGAACTAAGTAGCACCTTTACTTAACAGTACCCATGCATAAGAAGAAATGCTAAATACGCAATTCTGGCACAATCACATGAAAGTGTTTTGAGTGTAAGCTATTGGAAAAGATCAAGGTGGCAATATATTACCCTGAATCAATCATCATCTTTTAGCATAAGGCCCTTTGGAGAGGATTATTATGCTGCATAAAAGAGGAAGCTTTTGAGCCAATAGCTACAAGGTCTAATTAGATAAGTATTGAATTCTAATGAAAAATTGAATTTAGGCATTAAGACAAGGGTTAGGTTATAGCTAGTGTAAAGGTAAGACATTAGGGGTTAGGTTTAACATTTAGTAAGGATTTTTAAGATAAGTGCAGCCTTAAATTGGAAATGGAAGGAAATAATTATGGCACACATATTATATATGCTGTATTTGACTGCTGAGTTACAAGGTACACTGTTTTACCATACTGAAAATGCAGAGATAAGCCAGGATATTCTCCATAGCCAGGTCTATTACTGTCTATGGAGAATTGTCCAACATATAGCAATGGGGGTGCAGAAGGGTGGAAACAAAAAGCATCATCTTATTGCTTATTTATTGATCCCTGAATAAGCACATTATAGCAATCAGTTAAGGCAATACTGCACTTCATGAATGTGATGTGAGAGTTGCATTGTGAAAACAAAATTTTAAAGTTGTTGCAGAACAAAAGTTAATTGGAAGTCTTCCAATAAAGATATATGTTATGGGGACAACTCTCTAAGGGCCCAGTCACACCATATCCAGTGTGCTGCATGTACAATTTTTTCCCGAGCGCACTGCACCAGAAGAGAGGGCATTCCTGTACCTCGCGTTCTGGTGCAGGCAATGGGACTGCAAGCGGGGGGCCTCCTCCCACCCCAGAACACGTCCCAGCTTGATTTCTGTGATCCAGTACGTTCTGGCCACAAATCATGCCAGAATGCACTGGATATGGTGTGACTGGGCCCTAAGAGAGGGATTCTCCTAACTTTGGATAATTTTTTGCTGCAACTTTGTTGCGTCTCTGGGACAGGAAGTTAAGCAAGATATCCCTGGCGCAAAGACAGCATTAAAAAAAAAACCTGGCAGGGGTTTTAACAGTTCTCTATAGGCAGTGGTTACACAGAGAGCAATTGGAAATGAGAAGGCTCCCTTTTCCTGCTCACATTGTCAATCCCCATACCAACTCTGACAAAATGGAAGCAAACACAAAATTAATGCTTTGATGCCTTTTGGTCATGCAGCAGTGAACAATCTACAAATGATTGCAGAGATTTTCCAGCATAAACATCTGTGTGTGTGATAATAAGCACTTCTGATGAACCAATAAATTACCCCAATACAGCTTGAGGGACTCCCAATCACAAGTAATTCTGCTAACAGTACTAATTCCAAAAATGTTACCAATCCACAAAATGTGGCAAATAAATAGAAAGGATAAATGTTGATCTATGAAGGATCTCACCTCCGCAATTTCTATACAGTATGAGCACTCAAGGTCGATGAGTGATTTCTCCACAAGATTTGAAAGGAACTTGTTCATAGTATCATGTCCAACATCTTCCAAATTGTAGTAGCTAAATGAAACAAACAAGAAAAACATTAAACCTAATCCACTATGACCAATATATGATAAATAAACTGTTTTAATTGATTTGCTACAACAACTCAAGCAATAAAACTTGTCATATTATTAGAAACTGGTTCTGCACATTGCTCCTATTTTAAGGTTACATAATACATTATTGCAGACTTGTGTAGAGTACAGAATAACTTGATTTTACACCCTCCTTATTTACTGTGGGTCTGTCAAAAATGTACTTATCTGGCAAACGAGATGAATAAATTTCTTACTAACATGTTTCACTAAGAACATACAAGGTACTGTTTACATAAAACAGTGAAAAGTAAGCTAGTCGAATAAATACTTGATGGAAGAGCAGTAATGGTATGTGTTGACAGCTGTGGGCTTGTGTCGATGGCACCAGCTTAAGACACTTCTGAGATCATTCAGAATTTATGGATAGGTGTATTTGACCTGCGATTGAACCCCTCCTAACTTGCATTTCACCTGTTTCAAGTGGGTTTTCTATTCTCATAGATTTGTATGGAAATGCAAAACTTGCTTGAAGGAAACAAAAGCCATAAGGCAGTTATCAAATATGCATTTGGAGTTGACCTTATTGGGCAGGTTCTGGTCACTTCCAAGGTTAAGAATATTTTATTCAATAAACCTAATGCAAAACATAAAATATTTCTGTAAATGATTAAAAAAAAAAACAATCTCCTCTCTACCCATTATTTGTTCTTTTATAACAAGATTTTTTCTACTAAAGATCATTGCACAAACATGACTGTTTACATCAGATGAAGAAGTGGAACCATTTTATCTTGGGGGAGAGTGAGTGCGGGACATAGTAATTGGCCAGGTAAATTCATCCAATGAACACTTCTTAAATGATAGCAGGGTGCTGAAACAGCCCCTTTATATGACATCTTCAGGATCTTCATCTGGGCTTTCTTTCTGACTGTGCTCCTGGTTCTGACTTTTAGCCTATTCATTTACTGCACACATTGACTACACATGTTTACTGGTAGGCCTCAAGTCTCCTTTTTCCTAAAACCTGCCCTAGGTTCCCCAGAAAAAAACAACTAATATCTTACTATTTATGACACATCCTTTCTTAGCCAATTTACTTGTCCAGCCATCTTTCTGTTTTTTGTAAGATTCTCTAAATATAGAAAGCTTGCTACAGATATCAGATTGGCTGTGCAATCTAAAATATACATATTCCTCTACCATTTATCTTCAGATGAAATTGAGGTTTTAAATAAAGCCATTTTCAATTACGTATTTGCTGATCTCAAACTTAACAATTTGTTAGTGCCTGGCCACACAGGAACATTTTATAACAAATGTAGGAATGTGTTACCTAAGAGCATATTTTGTAAGGTCCCTCTAAGATTGCAGTGCCTAAGAGTTCCTTGTATTATGTTATTTGTCCGATACTGTTGAGTAAGGCTAGCCACACTCAGAACGAGAGAAAATCAATGGATTTCTCCATTCATGCTAAACAGTGTGGATAGAGAAATATAGAATGCCAGTTATTTTATTCAGAATACCATAGGATGCAGTCACTGTTTGGCCAATAATTTCCAACCGTGCTCAATGGATTTTTGAACATTTGTCAAGACAGGTGGTGCCATCAGGGCTAGCTTAAACTCCAGAGTGCTTTGTCAGGGGTGTGACATGAAGAACTGTTGGCTGGGGAATACCTGTGAGTTTGTCATTAGGGGACTGCATCAAACTTTACCAACAGGCTAAGCACTGTTCTGGAAAGGTCCCTTTCTGGTTAGCAGACTGAAGAGTGATCTGGCAAGTCCACAATGAACGACTGAATTGGAAGCCAGAGAACTCTCTGGAAAACAGCAGGACTTTGAACTACCTAAAAGCAGCTGTAGCAAACAGTTAGATGTGACTAGCCCGGACAACGGAGTGCCGTACTCTTGCAATGCAAGGTGTGGGCCACCAAGGGTGAAACATGATGCCCCTGTTATGTTGAAGGCTGATACTATGGTCTGTTGGTGTGAAACTCACTACACGTTTTGCAACTTTATACATGGCTTATTGTCCAACAATGTTTGCACTATTAACAAAATACTTGAAAACTGGTTTAGATACTCAAAATGGTGATGAGCAGGATAAAGGTAATGTACATGGTGCCATTACGTAAAATACTAGATTTTTTTGCACTTTCGAGATGCTCGTTCCTTAGAAAGACATAGGTCAACTACAATGTAAGATATCCAGTTTTAGAAACTCACAATTAAACACCTTTACAAAAAATAACTGTACTTATAACTGGTCCGGTCAGAAAAAATAGTGCTTGCAGCATTTTTTCTGACCGGACCGCAGGCTTGATGTGCCGTGCGGCCGATTCCATTGCTTCCCGCCCCACAACAAACTGAGCCAGCCGCAATGCGATCCAGTGCTTTCCGGCCACAATCAGGCCGGGACGCACTGAGGATGGTGTGAACGAGGCCTAAAGCTCAACTTAAGGCAAAACTTTTTTTTTTAGCTTTTGACAGAGTGGGGCGAAAAGTTTTTGTTTACTCTTTGTGGAGTTTTTGTTCTCTCTGGGGAGACTAACCCTCTTCATCCTGTTGGGATAAGTAACCATACATGGACCTAAAAATAAGTGTAGCCCAAGCTTATACCCCAACCTTATCTTGTTTTTAAACTCAGAACTTAACTTAAATAACTCAATGAAATTTTGATTTATACTAATAAAGTATATGGAACAGCTAACATTAATGAAAGCTCCATACAGATAGATTCAGGTATTACCTTACTCCACAAATAAGGTATTTAATAATTCTGCATCAAAATGGAGAATAGCCATAAAACTGGCATGCTAATTCAATTTACATAATTCACTACTTTAATTTTTTTTTCTTCTGAATGTAGCTTACTGTGTGGTCAGCTGGTAGACTTTACTAATCTGACCACACAAGTTTTTTTTTATAGTTTTACCCTGACCTAATGCCAGGATAAAATGATCAAAACTTTAAAAGACATTCTTCTCCTCCTTCCAACTGCACCTGTGCCCATACTATGGACATTAACATATTCTTATATTTTTAAAAAGCAGTAAAGGAGATTTAAGGGCACATTTGCACCATGTGCTTTGCTCAACGCAGGCCTTTCACAATAACAAGAAGAAACAGATTGTTATCAATGGATTCAGTTCACACCAATGCACTGCGCTGGGAAATAATAAGCCATGTTGCATTTAAAGATGTTGTAACATGATGCAACATGCATTAGGGAAATACATGATGAAATATTTTGTCTCCTGGTATTAAATAAATATGTACAGCAATGCGCATGTTGATGCAGGCCAAAGCAAGTGCGTTTAACACCCATCGACACCTGCTACACACAATGCACGTGGTGAAAACCCTGCCTTAAATAAGCCACCCCTGACCTCCCTAGCAGCTTCTATTAGGGTTTAAGTCCGTATCTAACAGCTTAGAAACACCTGAGGTGTGTTTCCATTAGAAGGCTGAGAGGCTGCCAACATTCTGTTGCAGTAGAAAGCAAAAGCTGCAAAGGGGAACAAGGGCTTATTTTACTGCTCTGCTGTTCAGAATATATAAATACTTTAGTGTTCATAGCCTAGAAATAGGCTCACTTTAGGTTTGGAATTGCAGTATAAATCAGTGTGCTCTTTGTACTGGTTAAATTAAGGTTTTTGCTAATTTTGTATACCTGTTCATGCTACATGGCCGCACTTCTCATTATTCTGTGAGAATAATGCACAGTACACAATGATTAACATTATCATTAGGAACAAATGTTTTATCTGCATTTGCATACCATGTTATTGTCTAAATTCAATAAGCCCAATTAAAGAAAGTTCATTATTTATTGCTCCTGGCAGTGAAGACATTAAATTAAAGAGGTATGTGCAGCTGATGCTTTGCATGCTTTCAGTTCTTGTCTCCAGTGACAATGCAGGCTGCAGACAAGCTGAATAAAAACAGAGCAATGTTTGCAGTGGCATGGCCCTGTAAATGCAGATCTCAAAGCATTGGGGAAATAGATGAAGAGGTTCTATTTGTAATGCTATTGGTAACACTGGATATATTTAAAATAGCTAATATGTTTTAAAAAGCATAGTTATTGTTTTACACAGTTACACCCCAAAGCTTTTAAGTGGCACATTTTCACCAACAAATTGCAAAAATTGACTGTTTTCAGTATTAATGCATTCCAAATACTATGGCATGCAGAGGTTAAGCAGACATTTATCAAAGTTGAACTGTGACGTCAGCTTTCATTGTACTGGTAGTATAGGTTGCTGCTACTTTTTATCAACCATTTTTCAAAACAATTTTAAATCAGATACATTTAGAGACTTTAAAAATGAGGGCGCATGTTTAACCAATGATGATTCCAGGCTGAAATAAATGAATATTCTAGATTTTATGTATATTCCCTATAAACTTTGTTGTACCTGATCACCATAAGCACTTGGTTAGAAAAGTTTAGATAAAAAGAAATTGGTAATTATTTTGCAGGCTAAAGTGAGTATGTATCTACTATGCAACACTCACAGCTTAAACAACATATGTCTACATCTAAACGGGACAAGAAAAAAATAAAAAATAAATACTGGGAAAAAAAGGGGGAGTTTATTTTTTAAAGCTTTTATATTTAATCCAGTAACACCCAAAAACTGAGTAATATGAAAAAAGATACATTTTTATTTTAAACTTTTTGGGGGGTTTTGATGTGAATTTTTTTTTTACATTTTGCTCCATTTTCAAGTTTTACAATCCACAACTGTGTTTTCGTTAGAACAGATTTATATTGAGTTGTAGAGTGACAAAAGGAACTTTAAACAATTAAAAGTGATATTCAAAACACTAAAACAACTTCATATAGATGAGTACTCGGAACACAGAGCAGTAAAGGAGCACAAATGAAAATAAATCTTCAACTATATGGTAGCATGGGTCTGGTACATTATTATGTTTCCACTATTAAACTGAAAAAACCTCAAAACAGTATCTGGCAAAACAATGAGAAAGTGTATAATTACAGCTAAAGTATGACCACTATGCCTAGATGCATTGAATCATCCCGTCATTATTTTGTCCTTGCTGTAAACAGACAGCCTACCATTTTATCACCGCGTTATTTCATTTAATTCACAATGAAACCCAGCTTTACAATAATTGACTTGTCAGAAGCTTTAATTTATGAAGCCGAGCTCTGCCAGCCTTCTCGATATTGGTCTCAAGCAGCATACAAGCAGGGTTGAATATTTACAATGCTGTTAACAGGTGCTGAGTTGTTTAATGACTCTAATAGCCAGAAGCGTACTGAGAAAGCCAGCGGGATCACAATTACAGGCTGTTTGAACACAACAATTACTTGTCCCCTGAGAGGTGTGAAAGTCAAAGGCAGTTTTATACTAACAGCATCTAGCACATGGGCTAGACAGTCAAACTTCTATTAGTATTCCAATGGGGGAAAAAAACAAGCCCCTCTGTACCATAAAAAATTACAGAAGTATATAAATGTAAACAGCTTCAAAGACAACAGAGAATTAATTTCATATTGTTGTCTGTAGCACAAGGGCTGAATGCTACAAACTTCTAAGAGAATATTAAAAGTGATGATTGGTTAATATTTATGTTCTTCATTGAAAATCCCTCAGTACAACCGTGTAGAAATAAGCCTTACAGGACTGATGAGCTTACAAAATGACAACATAATTATGAAGGATTCTAGGGCAATTTTATATTCTTGTAAAGGGAAAAACAATATTATCATATCAGTTAAGGCTACAATTAGAAGAAATGTAAATGCACAAAAAATATTTATAATTATAACATTTGTATGATCTCGTACAACTGTTTCAATGATCTTTGAAAGAAAAAAGTTAATTGCTTGTGTCATTACGCTCAGCTATTGCTGATCATGCTTCTTTGAACAGCTCTTCCTTTTAATGTTCAGAGTCAACGATTTAAAGAAAATAATAAGGGCCCCTTCACACCATAGTGTTGCATTAATCGCACAATATTGTGCATTTAGGCACACTATTGCACCATTCACCTATCGCGCAGTCACGTGCGCTATGTGCGTTGCCATTCACATGAATGGCACCCCAACGCACCTCCCAAAGGTCGTATGTTGCAGTGCAACACGTGGTACCATAATACCATGCATTGTGCTGCCAGAAAAAAAAGTAGTGCTTGCTCGGAGCATTGTGTGATAATAACAGGACCAATATTATGTGTGGGAGTTGGAGTTAAAATCTCTATGAAAATCATTTGATGTCAAAAGATAACCTCTGCATATGTATTTTTTCATCATATACTCACTTACAACTGCCAAGGTAGTGACAGGTTTTTGAGTTTTAGTCATGTTACAACTATTGTAAAAAAAAAAAAGTTTCCTTTATGTTTTACAGTGTATAATTAGGAAGTAACACGTCCTCCTGAATGGCTCTATTTCATTTAAAGCTACATTGAAAACGTAACCACATAATGGAAAGTTGTTTATAAGTGTACAGTCATAATCCCAAATGCAGCAGAATGGATTACAAGAGTAATTCAAAAGACAGAGGTGAAAACTATCAAGAAAGAAAGTCCTAACAATGAGGTGAACACATTAGGCCATTAGGTATAAAAAGTAAAGAAAAAATAAAAATTAGCTATTTTTTGTCTTAAAGCAACAAGAACTGAAAAAAAATAAATCACATATGCTGTACAGTATAAAGATTTTCGGGGGGGGGGAATTGAAAAATGGCTGCAACTGATGGTAACATACATGTAAATATGACAACAAGACACATTTGCGCAAGTATGACAACTCTCTAATATGTTCTATTTAAGTAATGCACGTAAAACCCAAGATACCACACACCAAAAAATGCAGTTATTTAGCCTTTGACTGTTTAAATTACTAACATGGACAGATAAAAGTGAACAATTTGTTTTTTTTCAATATCTGTATTAAAATGAAAGAACACTGTTTACCGGCAAATAAAAAAAGACCTGACGGCTCTATATAAGAAATACGTGATTTTATTATTTTAATAAATAAACTGTTTTCCTAGCATGTGACTGTTTACTTTAAGGCTCAGTGTGAAATGTACAGTCAATATAATGCTTTATATCCTTGGTTCTCAACTGGTGGGTCGTGACCCAAAAGTGGGTCGCGACCCTGTGTTCAGTGGGTCGCTGCATGCCTTCCACTTTTCTAGGTGAGAGGATCCTCAGCCTCTCGCTAGCCTCCCGTTAGCGCAGCATTGTCCATTCTCACACAGAGCAACCATTCAAAATATGCTGCTCGGCGCTGAGTGTCAGCTTAAGGTGGGGTGGGCTGGGAGTATGGGAGCTCCATCCATATGCGCATTGCTTACAGCTCCCTCACATGCCTTGGAGGTGCCTGGACTGGAGTAACGTCACATTCTGGCTCTCGGCACCTCCACAGGGTACGCATGGAAGCTGTACAAGCAATGCACATATGGATGGAGCTCCATCACAGCACAGCAGCCCACACTGCCGTGTGTTCCATTGCAGTGCAACTTAGGTCGTGACTAAATGACCAAGGACAAATGTGGGTCCTGGGGTTACACAGGTTGAGAACCACTGCTTTATATAAACCTCATTTATGAGATTTTATCTGCTCTTAATTCTTCATGTCACACATGCCATTACTTTTCCCTGGAAAAAGCAAAACTACAGCATGGTCATAACTGTGAGAAAGAGCAAACTGAACCACAGTTATTAACAGGTAATCATTAGTATGTCTTAGGGAAAAAAGACAATATTTGAACTACCACGGCGTGATATCATCAGTTTATATTAGTTATTTTTTAGGGTATATTGTTATCACTACCAGGAGTCCAGATTTCAGCACCCATTTATTCTAGCTATATTCTTTTTATATTAATAAGCACATATGTGGATGGAACTTTTTGGAAGTTTGTTTTCACTGCTATGGGTCAGGGCAATGAGAGCACTTTTGTTTCTTATCCCTAGGCCATATTTAGAATGCTTCTGCCCTGATCAGACCTAAATCTTGACAGCTTTTTTGTACAAGGTCCACTCCTTGTGTCATGTGATTACTTTAGTATAGACAACATCTTAGAATGACCTGCGGGAGGCAGAATGGGGGCTGCTTTATATGATGAAATACTTTTCAAATGTACAGGCCATCAAACAGGAGAATTGAGAGATGGATCTCCTGTACTATAAAGAACCTTCTGCTTGCTCTCAACACTCCCTTATCCCTAGTGTTATCTCAGTAAACTTAGTTATCTAGCTGCATTTAGTCACAAATATCGTGAGGATGTTAACAGAACTTACACATTAAAGTCAACGTTTCCCCCCACCCCTTCCCAATCCTACTGTAGGGACTTACCTTAAATGATGTCTCTGAATCCGATCTTCTTCTTTCCTGTCCTTTTCAGATGTCCCTCCAGTGCTGGTGCGGCTCTCCGATCCAGAGCTGACTCCTCTGTCCTCCTCTTCTCTGTTGTCCCATGGTGTCTGGGCGGGTGCACGCTGCTTCATAAACTTACCTTGTGTCTCTCCTCGTCTCCCGGCCGAACATCTGAAGTGCGCCCGCGACTCATTAGCCGTTCGGACGGGAGCGCGCGGTGAAGACACAGGGTAAGTTTAAACCCTTTTAAAAGGTTCTTTTTAAAGGGTTTAATAACCCTTTAACAGAATTGATCCATTCTAAGGCTTGGGGCTGCCTTCTCAAAACTTGCTACCTTTGGCGCTGGCCCACTAGTGTCCTATTGTAAATACAACCCTGTTTATCCCACCAATAATTGTTTAACAGTCAGTTGCCTGCATCCATTTACCTCTACCCCAACAGATTTCTATTAACAACTAGCTATTTTACATTACATTGGGCAACTGGAGAAGATGGCCTGTAATTACAAATAATGGGTGGTTCACAAACACTGGACATATGCTATATAATGGACAGTTTGTGTCAGTTTATTGCAACCCATAATTGGGCCAAACTGATGATCCTTCCTGAATGAACACTAATTGTAGGGTTAGACACACAATCTTGAATTAGAAACAGTGATTCTTCAGACAGTAAATACCCAGATCCTAAGGGGTTGGTTTACTAAAGAAAAATAAGCTGTTCACATTGCAGGGGAATTTTTCCTTTAGTTTAATGAATAAGATGAGGCTCCGCTGACTTCCATCATCCAATCATGTGCAAATAAAACATTTTTTTAAAATATTCCTTGCATGTGACTGGGTATTCTTTGCAAAGTGATTTTTTCATCACATTCAAATGAAGTGAAAATTCCCTTGCGAAGTCAGCAGCCTTTCTGCCTTTAGTAAATCAACCCCTGAATGTCAACTAGCTTTAACAGTCTGGATAAACATTGAAAAACAAGATAATCCAACAATAGTACAACTTTATGGTTGCGGTGATACAATGGAATTAAACATTGATTTGGAGGGCAATCTAAATTTAATTCACAAAAGACTCCCCCACTGCTATATAATTGCTGAAACAATCGGCAAATGTTCCCTTTTAGGTATGAGATATGTCACACTACAAATGCATCCTTAATTTCTAGGTTAGCGAGTCTGATCTGCTTCTCAAAAGTTAAGTCATCACCCTTTTTATTGACAGCTTCATACCTTTAAAAAGAATCTCACAGCTTTATTACATCTTTGGTAAGGATGCCACACTATAGACCTAATTAAACCCATCCCATCATAGATTAGTATGCCTTAAAGCCCAACTCTGAGCATGATCATTTTACTATTGATAGAGGTGTAATTATGTCTCTTACAGCAGTTGTGAAGCTTTCTTCAAGCAAGCTTTTCTGCAAGTTTTCTTCAAAGTGCTGCAAAAGAACTCTTTTAATTTTCTGGAATATTGCACTCTACTGCTGTACTTCAGGTCCTCTCCGGAAATGAACGAATGAAGGTCTCATAGACACCAGTGCTGGTATTGTGTTTCTTCACGCATCTTTGCTTGGCAACTCACAAAATGTAGCCTACAGCCTTGTGTTTTGTAGATAGCCAAGGAAAGAGGGGAGCACAGACAAGACACCAGTGCCTGTGTCTATAGGACCCGCAACGGTCATAGTGGGCCAGAAATATAGTGGGAGTTGTAGAAGTCTGAAAAACTAAAAGAGCAATTTTAAGACACTTTGAACAAAGCCTGCAAGAAATGACTTTACACATGAGGTGAAGACATAATAACACTTCTAAAGATAGTGAAGTGATCGTGCCCGGAGTTGGGTTTGAAATATCAGCTAACATTTGCTGCATACAGCATCCATGTCATTTGGTGCGTGACACAAACTGTACAGATATATATTTCAGATATTTATTATAGAATGATGATGAAGGTTAATGTAGATTTTATTTATTTGTATGTTAAAAGTGGTTGTCTAATGTTTTATGTTTTTGTTTTTCTGTACTGTATTAAATAAGAATATGGATAAAAAGTTAATAAAAAAAAAAGATATATGTTAAAATACATAACTGTTATAAAAGACTTTAAATTAATATAAAAACACTAATGTTACTAATTTGTCATCCAATCAAACACAGATATTTCAACCGTTTTACCACTGAGGAATCTTGGAAATAATATTCAGGTACAGAGAACACCTATTAAAAATTATTAAATTTCCAGCTCATGGTATAATAGCATGACCAGCAAGCTGTATATATATATAAAAAAAAATAAAGAATTTGCTGAACCCCGGTTAGGACACTATCTGCATGGAGTTTGCATGTTTTCCCTGTGCTCACGGGGGTTTTCTGCAGGTACTCCGGTTTCCTCCCACACTCCAAAGACATGCAGGTAAGTTAATTGGCTCCAGTCTAAATTGGCCTCATGTGTATGCATGTGAGATAGGGACCTTAGATTGTAAGCTCCTTGAGGGCAGGGACTGATGGGAATGTGCAACTATGTAAAGCACTGCGTAAATTGTTGACACTATATAAATACCTGAAATAAATAAGTACAGTATTTTTAGTAAATATTGTAAAAGGAAACTAATAATACTGGCCATAAAAGAAACTAACAGTTAACATTTTTGCGTCTCCTTTATATTGGTGGTTAGTGGAGAAAAGCCCCCCTACATTGGTAGTTGGTGGAGAAAGGCAAAAGCAAATATTATATATAAAAAAAATATAAATATAAAATTAAAGTAGATGTGTAATGTAAACATTAACTGAATGACATTAAGCTAGAAAAATCATAAAGCTTTTTTAAAAAAATAACATAAAATGCTTGTTTTCACCTTTTTCCTATTCTATGTTGCATCTCATTGTTGCTGATCTCCTGCATCCCCTTTGCAGTAACATTGGGTTTACATTCATGTGCTCTAGAAAATGCTGCATATGCTTTTTAGGGCAGATTTCCTCATGGTGGCAACAATGGTCCATGCCTATGTAATGTGTGCTGGAACAGCCACTTGCAGTCTCCATAGGAAGCCCATGTGATAGGGTAAAGCTGACCATACACTATGCAAATGTCAGCCACTTCTTCATGTGTCCAAAATTCGCACACAGTGGGTGCTGCTTTCGGCACCCTTCCGCCCGTCATCCCTAGATCAGCAGATCCAAGCAGCCGGTCAGCAGAACTTCAAATGAACAGTGCATTGCAGCCAAAGAGCTACAAGCACTGTTCGTGTATTCTGACAGCAGCCGCAAGCTGCTGTCAGAATAGAAAGGAAACAGCGGGGGATTCATCCACCAATGTCCGTAAGCATTAATGGAGGAATCAGTTCTATTTTTTTGTTTAGCCCATGGTTTGAACAAAACAAATTGAACAGTGTATGGCCAGCTTAACAACACAGGAACACAATAGGGAGGCGGGAGTATTGACACCCTATAATAGGAAGTGCTTGAACAGGGACCTACGCTGTAAGATCACTATACTGTGTATATATAATTTTGAAAGCTGCAGGTTTCAATCATTTTGAAAATTACCAATACATGTTGATGCTGATATAAAATTTAAATGATCAGCTTTACATATACTTTAAGTTTAATACTGCTTTGGTACATCACTGAAAACAAAACACTATAGTTTCCCTTTAACACAGTACTTCTTAAAAACAAGTGAAAGGCATGTGTGCAAATACACAGGGGAAACAAGTGAACTTTTCCAGGCAAGACAATCATGTGGTGACTTAATTTAATCACTGTAGCAAAGCCTTCAGTGTGCCTCATCAGCAGCCTATTCAGCAAGCAGCTCTTTAACATTCCTGTGGATAATGCCACCTGCCGGCAGCCACACCCTCCAAATCAGAAGCTCAATTACTCACTTGAACTAGAGCTGTACAGAATCTATTTCACAGACAACAGCACACTATGATTTAATGAAGCAGTTAAAACAAATAGGTATTTGGGGCTTACAGATTTCACAGAATATGCCTAAATCCTTTAATTTAAAAGTATACCTACACCAGATTTGTGACACGTAGAGGCCCTTTAACAACCTCTGCAGATGAATGCTGTTAGTTTTCTTTAATTCTTATTTATAATAGCAATAACATGGAGAATTTTTCGCAGAAATTGGATTTTTTCTCTTAAGAGATAAGCAGGTCACCGGTTAAACCCGGCATACATTAACATCCTCCCAGGCAGGTACGCATTGCACGAGGCCATTAACTAGAAGCCATTCTGATCACATCACCATTGAAGAACCAGAAGACTTTATTGGTTACCACTGTCAGTGGTTGGTGAAGTAATCACCATATGATTACCTATTTAGTTCAGCTACTGACGTAACTATTATGGTAGCACAGTCAAAGACTGAAAACAAATCAGGGATTTTTACGTTTGTTTTCATTTTCAAATGTTCCTGTCTTCTGTCATTCATTTAAGAAACTGAAAAGCTTTCACATCACTTTCACCCTCGGCCAAAATGCAGCTCCTAACTCCCCCCCCCCAATCAAATATAATCAGCTATATTTGACAAAGTTAAAGTATATCTTAAGCTAAAAGTGATATTTTTGTTTTACATGGTAATAGTTAGAATTCCTGGCAATTTTTTTGTTTTAGGCCTGGTTCACACCTGGGCATTTTACAGCGCGTTCCTACGCTCTGTAAAACGCTCAACATGTGAAAACCAATGATTGCCTATGGTCATGATTCCCACCTGGGCGTTTTACAGCGCGTAGGAACGTGCTGCAAAACGCCCAAAAAAGTACAGGAGCTTCTTTGGGGCGTATTTGTCGTGCGTATCCATTGGGATAAAGCCAGGTAGCCCTCGGAAACGCGTGTTTTTTAAACCGCGAATCGCGGTAAGAACGTGCGGCACGAAACGCGCGACAAACGCGCATATTCAATACGCCTAGGTGTGAACCCAGCCTTACTGTCTATGTTCTATTATGAAGATTTACCTTTACTTCCTGTCCTGAAGAGATACTAGGAAGAGATAATATTTCCACAATTAGGGGAAGTCCCATCTTAGACATCTTAGTTATCACTTTAACAGGTTGCGGTGACAATAGTTACTAGGACAAATAAAGAAGGCAAATCCCCCACTGCAGATACAGGCAGCAAAAACACCTAACAGGGCTGTAACGTAGATCAGTATTATTAGCTATGAAATATTAGATGTGTTTGGAAATTAACAACTTCTAAAAACATTTGTTCAAAAGGCCTCATGTTAATCAGTCAGCTGATCCACATCATTGATCCATGAATTCCTGTGTCCATGCAGGGGGTGTAGTGACAGCTGCTGATGACAGCTAATATTTTAAAGGGGACCGTCGGGGGAACAGGGGGCGGGGTGACTTTCTATTTTGGAACAGCTATCTTAAAAAAGCAAGGGTTCACACATCACCACACTACAGTCAAAGGAATTTGGAATGGACTGGTACAGTAATACAAAAAACTAAAGTATTAAGCAGTAAAGCTGTGCTCTTTGTAAACACCTCAAGGTTTAAAATACAATTTGGATGGGAAAAGGAAAAAGACTGTACATTTAAATCTCCCTTGCCAGTACTGGGTGGTCAGGAAGTCATATATATAAAAAGGCACGCCTACAGAGGCAAGACCAAAAGACTAGAACAACGGGTAGACATAGATACTTCTCACTGGTAATTTGCAATACATAGATATTTTAAAAAGTAAACACAAATTGATTTAAAATCATCCCTGCTTTTCCAACCCCTTTTTATAAAAGTGTATGTAAAGTTAAAAAAAAAAGAGTTTAGTTTAATTTAGAGAAGGACAGGTTAAAAACCCTGTCACTTACTGTCCTGCAAATGCAACTTTTAAATGAAAATAAATCTTACCAAACTGAACAGAATTCCCATTTTATAGAGTGCTAACAGGAACAGGTGTCCCCACTGGATGATTTTCTTACCTCTTGCTCTTTTGACAACTTAAACTTGTTGGATTTCCCTTCACTTCCTGTCTCGGTGACAATGGCTACCAGGACGAATAGAGTGAGAAACTCCCCAATAGGCTCAAAGACAGTAATAATGCTCTAACTCTTCCCTACTCTATCTAAAACAAACAAACAAACAAACAAATAAAAAACTGTCTCTCCAGAATGTCTCACCTAGGGTTCATTAAGAGTCGACGGAAGAAGTAAGTCCAGGTGAGGTAGTCCATGGCATCTTGCTTTGATGCAATTGTTCCAGCTGCAATTTCGGCATTTAAGTGGTCAGATAGTACCTCCAGCAAGCTTTAAAGAGTTAAGGAAATGCAGAAGTCAGGATCACATAAAATGACTTGGCACCATATTAGGATATATAAGTCATAGTACCTATACAAAGCAGACACAATAATTATAATACCTACCAGGGTGCTTTTCTGAACGTTTATTATAGTCCAGCTGTTAGAAGAGCAGATTATGGGAAAGCAGATGGCATCATATCTGATATCTTAGCTAGGTGCTCTGTCCTATTCTGCACTTACCTAGATTCAACAGGGAATGGTTCATAAAGAAACTTCTTGTAGAAATCTTTCTTTAGATCATGTACTAGGATCACAGCTTTGCCCTGGTCATCAAACTGAGGCCTTCCAGCACGACCCATCATTTGAAGAACATCTGAAAAAAAGAAGACATCGATTTATATTTCATGCCAATCATTTATGCAGTGTTGGATAAATGTAACATACAAGATACCAGAAAAACCACAGCTTCTCAAATGACGGTTGCATGAACAGCAGGAGGGAGCATTTGAAAATTCAAACTCCAGACAAACTGTTAAATACACATCTGAAATACATATACATGAACTACTTCAGCTGCAAAAAGATCTGCAAATCGTTGCAGCCAGTCTTGTGTTTCAGGCACCCCTCCACAAAGCAAAGTCAGGGCATCACTCTTCCACATCATAGTTAAGCAATATAGCTTGGTCACAAGTTCGCCTTACATCTGTGTTTGGCCAATGGGGAAGAAACAATACATTGATGAGGTCATCACTCTGCTCCTTTTTCTGTAAGAAATCTCAAAGTGTTTTTGTATAAAAACATATAGACAAATATGTTATCTATATTTTTGTATAATTTGTAGCTTTGGAAACGTGGATGTTGATTGCTACTAAAATGCTACCCCCTAGCGCTAGTATATAGAGCCCTAGTATCTATTACTCCCCCTAGTAATAGATACAGTTCAGGATCAGATCACCACTGTCCAGTCATCTTCCCCTATTTATGTACCAGACCCACCATAACACTTGTTACTTTCCTCTTTTCACCCTGTCACCACAGTAGAGGTTACAAAGCTTTTCTCTGACACCCACCTCACCACTACTTCGGTCACCCTCTTACTCTATCCTACCTATCCTCACATTTTCAATCTCTCACTCTCTACTGGCATATTTCCCTCCCCTCTAAGGCATGCGGTGGTCACCCCAATACCCCAAAAACACTCATTGGACCCTACTAACATCAACAATTTCAGACCAATCTCCTTACTCCCATTCATCTCCAAACTCCTAGAACGTCTTATCTACATCCGCCTAACCCGTCACCTCGCTGTTAACAACCTTCTTGATCTTTTACAGTCTGGCTTTCACCCCCTCTACACTCCACTGAAACTGCCCTCCTAAAACTCACAAATTACTTACTAACTGCTAAAAACAATTGCCAGTACCTTCACTCTTGCTATTAGACCTTTCTGCTGCTTCTGACACTGTTGAACACCTGCTCCTCCTCCTCAAAATACTCCACTTGCTTGGCCTACATGTCTCTGCAGCCTCATGGTTCTCCTCCTACCGAAGCGCTCCTTTAGTGTCACCTACAAATCTAACTCCTCCCCTCCTCTTCCTTTTTCTGTAGGGATCCTCCAAGGCTCTGTCCTTGGACGCCTTCTTTTCTCTATCTACACCTCCTCTCTTGGTCAGTTAATAACTTCACACAGCTACCAATACCATCTCTATGCTGATGGCACTCAAATATATCTTTCTACTCACCCCCTCAGTGTCCTTGCATGTCACTCTATCTACTAACGGACATATCAATCTGGATGTCCCAACAATTCTTAAAACTTAAAGTGACATTAAACCCTCAGATTTTTTAACATAAAACAATAGTGTAATGTGTGCCTTACTGTAATCCATGGTAGTTTCCCTAGAGTGTCAGTTTGAGGTTGGGTGGGGCTGTGGCCATGAGGGAGCTCCATCCATATGTACATTGCTTACAGCTCCCTAGTGTGTCCTGTAGAAGTGCCTAAAAGAAATAGACACCGGCACTCCAATAGTAGTGGACTAAGTGTGTTATTTTGCTTTTGATGTACATCAATAAATAGTCGTAATCGATTTGCTAATGGAGTGCCGGTGTCTATTTGTCTATTTCTTTTCTGCATTACTTTGACGGTGGCTACTGAGCACCCAGGATACTTTGTTGGACGTGCGGTCAGGAGTGCAATGGGTACATGGACTGTAATCTGAAGAAGTGCCTGGCCCAGAGTGACATCACATGCTGACACCTCTACAGGGCACACAAGGGAGCTGTACCAGCAATGCACATATGGATGTAGCTCCATCACAGCACAGCAACCCACACTGGACCCCAGGCTGAGGATCCACTCCAGTTCTCATAAGGTAGGGAGACTTGGTGAAACTTTTTTTTTGAAGTGTGTATGTGTGTGTGAGAATGTCTGTGAGTGTGTGAGCTTGTGTCTGTGGTTGTGAGAGTCTGTCAGTGTTTTTAAGGGCCTGTTCACACTATTACAGTGGGTTAATCGCAGTCTGGTACGATTAACACAGCTTAACATGCAATCGTACCTACCGCGCATTCTGGTGTGGGAGGTGTTCCATTGCCATTCATTTGAATGGCACCCCAAACGCACCTCCCACCCACAGTTTGATCGCCCACACCAGAACGCATGGTACCGCAATGCCGTGTGTTCCAGTGTGGTGCAACTTGGGTCACAACTTAATGACCAAGGACAAATGCGGGTCCTGAGGTTGACAGGTTGACCACCACTGATCTACGCCATTACACTGGTTATTCCACTTGGCAGAAAAAATTGATGGCAAATTCCATCGAAAAGAAATAAAAAGGCCACTTTAGAGCTGAACTCAGGGCTAAACTAATTCTGTCTAAAAAAAAGGCATGTTTATTATTATGTCAATCTTGGTGACATTTGGCCATTTCTTTCAGATCTATGCAGTAATCCAGCATGAAACAACTTCTGCACTTTGTGTAATAAAGACCGTTCAGTGCTGCTCTCTTTTTGTAAGGTGACTGGTCTTGTATCTGCCCCATTGTAGTTTTTTGCAGGCAGGCTGTAGTGGGTGGACCTAATGGGTCCCTCCCACAGCTCTGATTTCTAAACAGGCTATGTGGAGCACCGTGATGATGTCACTGCTAATTTATCAAGGAAACACCAGGGTTTACAAAGGCAGTTGGTTCACACAAAGTGGATTTGTATCCTTTGTGGCTATGAAGGAATATATATGTGATTTTTGTTGTTGTTGCCAGAGTTCAGCTTTAATGTAGTACCTCTTGCTATTCTGTATTATTCTAAGCTGTTTATTGCTCCCTTTCTCATGTCACAGCTCACTACCAATCTATAGATAGCAGTTGTAAAAATCTGTGTACAAAACGGTTTTACTTTGTCTGACTGGTAGCCTGTGTTCAGTCTGCCTGGATGTAATTACATCACCTCTCCTTTCCCAATTTGCTAGAATTTTTAATTTTTCTATTGACTGATGTCAAACAATAGAAGGATTGCTGCGACATGAGAGGAAGCTTACAACATAAACTTTGCAAAGGTACTGTAAGGATGAGTTATCAAAATGAATAGCATGAGTCATGGGTAACATTTCTATTTAATTATAAATAGATTTTGCCAGGATTTTTTGTATTTTCTTCTCCCAATCTGTGCACTTTGAGAATGTTATTTATATTTTCTTTTATATTTCCTTCCCACCTTCTAAATCAGACACAATTTATACGCAAAACAGGACAGATTCTATTAAAACAAAAAGCACTTTTCATTTTTCAGGGCTCATGTTTGGTCACTGCTTCATGCACTAGGTAATCCCACAATTTCATAGAAGTACAATGTAGTAGAAAAGAAACACTGTAATCAATTAAGTAAAACAAATTGGAAACTGGATGTCTCAAATTACCTGTGATTGGGTAATCAACATATCGCCTTGTTTTTCCATCATAAAACTCAGTCCCTTTGACAATAACCAGGTGAGCGGGGAAATTCACACCCCAAGCCAGTGTGCTGGTCGCAATAAGAACCTAATTTATTTAAAAAGTAAAACAAAAAAATTAAAAACGATTTTGACAATTACAAATTAGGCAGACTATGTTTTTGTTTTTGAAAGATACTCTACCTGAATCTTACAGTTCACAAACAGCTCTTCCACTGTCTTGCGATCTCTTTCGTGCAACCCCGCATGATGCATTCCAATTCCAAAGGCAAGTGTGAGCTTCAGGTTGGAATCCCTGACAGTTGCAATGATGTCATCCATCTAAAAAAAATGGAGATCAAGTTAAAGATATTATATAAAAAATATTACAGTAAACTCCCCATTATCCAGCATTCAAGCAACAGGCACTTTCATGCAACCAGCCAAAAAAAAAGAAGAAATCAAGGACATTTGTCCGAGATTTTTTTTTTTGATGGCTTGATGCACATAAAAAAATGCTGCTTGCTTGGTGCACACTAAAACATTTAGTTGACAACTAAATCTATTTAGTTGCTAATTAAATTCTTTGCTTACATCTTGCTGTTGGCTAGATTCTGCGGTCAGCAGCATAATGTACTAAGGGGAAGATATAGCCAACCTGCTATTGGCTATTTTAAATTGTAATAGCCAATAAAAGGCTGGCTATTGTGCCCGCCCACTGATCAGAGGAGCAGACCTGAGAGAGTACTTCTCTCTAAGAGCCGCTCTTCTGTTTGGTGGGCGGGGTTTCAATAGCCAGCCTGCTATTGGCTATTTAAAATTGCAATAGCCAGCAGCAGGCTGGCTATTGCACCCACCCACTGAGCAGAGGATCGAACCTGAGAGATAACTTTGCATTCACCATAGCAGAACATTCCCATATTCTATTTGCACATGTTGGTAGGTTTCATAAAAATTGTCATGCATTTCAAAACAACTTGTCCAATACCCACATTTATGTAGTGTGCAACTGGTATTCCAAGGCCTAGACACATGCCTAAGATCCCATGTTAAGCTTATGACACCCCCACTCTTTCATTCAAATCATTGGTGGTAAAGACGTTATTTTATTAATTATTTATTACAGGTATACACTGAGTGGCCAGATTATTATGACCACCCCATCAGTACTTCGTTGGGCCACAAGATGACTCCACGAGATGACTTCGTTGGGCCGCCTCGTGACTCCACCAGATGTTGAAAGGTGATGCGAGGAATCTGACACTGCACTGTTGCCTTTCTGTTGTCTTGTACCAGTCTTGCCACTCTCCGTTCTGCCCTAACATTGACTAGTCGCTGACGGCCACAATTCGCACGTTCAGACCCAGATTTTCGGCTGACAGTCCAGTCTTTAAACACTTTAACAACAGCTGCTCTTGAACATTTAACGAATTCTGCTGTTTTGCTGATACTCGCTCCATGGCTCCGAGCGCCAACAATCCTCCCAAGTTCAAAGGCTGTTAAATTGCGTTGTTTACCTATATCTTCAGAAAAAATCACTTCTACTGTCACAGATGACACAGATGTGTCATTTGTCATGTATGTATGCATGTATGATAAGGACCTTAGATTGTGAGCTACCACGTTTATGAAATGGAAGAGCTACTTGCCACTAGACAGGATAACCTAGACAACTTCAGAAAGATGTGGGCCTGCTGGACCTATTTTGTAGGCACAGCTGACTTTACAGAAATGCAACACAAAGGCTAATACATGGCAGAGCGCTGAAGACAGCTTATCCTCAGCCGTAACTCGCCCCAATTCACCTAGTCACTAAGCTTATGGAACATTCCTACCAGAATGTCTTTGGAATGTGGGGGAAACCGGAGAATCCAGAGGAAACTCACGTAAGCACAGGGAGAACATGGAAAGTCCATGCAGGTAGTGTCCTGGTTGTGATTCAAACGGAGGACCTTAGTGCTGCAAGGCAGCAGTGCTAATCACTAAAACAAACATTACCTTTCTATATGGATTGGTATTGCGGCTGGGGACATATGAAGCAGAGTAGACCAGCACACCTTTTTTACACAGTGCCACTATTTCACAGCGCTGTACAGAGAACATTATCAAAATAAATTAATAAAGTACTTCAATATCCCTACCTCACACAAAAACACACACAAACTCAGAATACGTCGTTTAGCGTACATGACAATTGTCCTGCTTTTGGGTTGCGAGAGAAAACCTAGATGTAACCAGTATACAAACATACATTAAAAACTATAACTATTTAAAGAAACATGCACACAATACCTATACAATGTTTTGTTGACAGAACCTGCAGTTAAAGGCAGGGCAGAAGAAACCAACATCTAGACTACTGGTGTTAAACGTGTGGCCTGCAGCCTGATTATTTTTTCTGCTTGCACCTTTGGTGTAAAGGTAAGGTGCCCACAGATGTATACAGCACCTTTACTAACTCACACGCATTTAGCAGGAGTCTCCTGGTTTTTGACCCTTCCCTCCCATGTAACCGACACATCTACCCATTCACCTGGCTTGCAAAACTTTCTTCTGCTCTGTTTGCTAGTCTCTACACCATTTCTGTTGGTTCCTCGGCAAGCCTATCTGTTGCATGCAGCAAATAGAAATGCGAAGAGAAAAAGCAAAGCAATACAGAGAGAGAGAGAAAGAGGGATGTGCTTACTTTGCAGCCTGGCCAAAAGAAGATTACTGCACGTGGGTGAGTAAGACTTCATGTACACGGCTGTAAAAAAAGTACCCATTTTATTTTCTGGCCAAGAAATTCCTAGATGGCGATCAGTAAAATGATTGCGTTTAGATGCATAAACACATACGCGTTTAAATGAGAAAACAATTTCATCTCATTCCTCCTGCTCAGTTTTAAATGTAATTTTCTTCTTTGGACTTCATTTACACATATGTGAGTATATGCGCAAATTTGTTCACACGCGTAAAATTTATGATGACGATTTTTTAAATTTGGTGCTACAGATCTCAATGCAGAGCGAGCATGTGCGAGCAAGGTGCAACCGTCTTTGCAGGCTGTGCTTGGACTTTGGAGTTTAACGTCTTAGACCAAAGTAAGTGGCATCTGGGAACAACCAGGGATATCTACAGGGTTTGAACAAAGTAACGGGAACTCCTTAAATATAATAATATCAAGGACCTAATAACAGCATCAGTCCTTATCGGAGTGCTAACCACCCACACACTCTTCTATAGCTAACTCACACTGCTAACTGGCAATCTGACTAGTAGGACCGCAGCTGTGTTTGTAATTGTGCTTTATTTATTTCAAAGTTATATTCTTTTAAAATACGGCATTTCCATTCATTTATTCACCCCCTGTAGTTAGTAGATGAAAATTATGCTACTGATTTTATTACATAGATACTAGTAGATTTATTCTGTCCTTTATTATGCTGTTCATGCTGACAAATTATGTTTTGATAGTAATCTTACAAATGTTTAATACATTTAATTGTAGGTGTGGAATCATTATTATAGGTGAAGTATAAATACAGTCATTTTTGACAGACTGCAAAATTAGTATTTTCTTTTTTACTACTGTATATTGAATTTCAAGAAACAGACTTGTATTCATTGAAAAACAAATACCAATTGTTCATTAACAGTAACACACTGAATTACTGCACACATCTTGAAGAATACAGAGTACACCAAGTTTCAAGAAAAAATACACATGCATCTTATATTTAGATAATGTTTGTTTATCCTAGAGTTTAGGTTTAAAAATATTTTATTAGATTGCATTAACTGCATTATATCACTACACATTTTGCTGTTTTTTTTTGTTTCATTACAGTCACAAAGAAGTTTTGTAAAGGGGGTGGGAAGCGAAGAACTACTAAATATTTCTGCATATGAGAATGCTTCTTTGGCCTATCTGCCCCCTGCAAAGATAGGAGAGGTCCTAGATGGAATAGAGACTGATTTAATTTGGAGACTCACTTGAAGCCAGGAAGTAATATTGGAGGATCTGTGTTGTAGCTTTGAGAATTCAATTGACTTACCTTTTTTAGGCAACCTAAGGTTTCAGCTGGGGTTAATTGGCCAAAACTAGTTTTACATGGAAATCGCTATCATAGTTTGGATGCACAATGCACATTATAGTGAGCCTTCAGAGTTCTTTTCTTTACAGTATGGTGCCCTAAAAACTATTATTTGCCATATTTGCAGATATCTTGCAAAACAAAAGCAAATGTAAGGAATGCCACCATGATGAAATAAAAAGGCTCACAATTATTCCAAACACATTTTATGTTTTTACGACAACTCATCTGATCAAAGGTGGTGAAGTAATATACAGAGAAATTCCAGGGTTTGCTTTCCATCTCCAACAAAATGCTGGGAAAATGTTGTTAGTTTCCAAAAAGTAAGAAGGATAACCACATGAACGTGCTGACTTGTGTGAGACTTATTAAATAGCCAATATATAAACTAATTGCTTTTTTAAAGTTTCATTGTTAGTCATAAAGTCTAAAATGTGGGGCGCTTACCATTAATTAATTATACATGCTTGTCTCTTACTTGAGAAAAAGGAGATTTGTTTTAATTAACTAGGAGTGTGGGTAGGCTCCCTTTTAAACCACCAGGTCTCTTGTTCTCTTAATAGTATTCTTTTATTAAGACCCTTTATTGTCAACAGCAAGCATTTGTCTATCAGTACTCATGAGCTTGAAATAGATATGTACTAATATCACAAAACTTACAAAAGTATAACATCTGGTGGCCAGCAACTTAATTTCAGAACACTGTAATTAAGCGTGACATAAAAAACGTTTTTGATGCAGCACATTTTTTAAGAAATGGCATTTGTATATCGACAGATTTCCTATGTACCAAACAACTTTTTTTTAAAGCTATAATTGCAAATTTTACACCTTCCTTTAAATATTTATTGAATATTTCTGCAAATGCATAGATCTGTAATCCAATGTTTCAAAAAAAAAAAAGAAAAGGATGATGACTGTACCAGCTGACATACAGATCAATTATAGTAATTTAATGAAAATACAATGAAGCAAGCATACATAATGTAAATTTACTCTCAGATAAACTCAACAATAATTACATAATAAGTAGTCACTGAAAATATATATGAAAGTTTTGCTTTAAAATATATAATATCTTATACAACCTCCCTTCTCTACATAAAGCCTCTATTTGTTCCTGAGACAGACTGTCCACAATTAAGTCCTTCCTACAGCAATCTGGCCTACCTAATTTTGACCCTAAAATCATTAAAAAATTAGATCTACCCTTTACATCTACTGAATTTACCATTTTTGCGAACATTAAAAATGTTCGCCAAAATGATTGCCAATAGATAAATAAGCTTCCTTCCTTCCTTCAACTATAAATTTGGACCAAGTGGGTTTCACTCCTGGTTGTGAAGGAAGAGATAATACAAATCAAGGCCCTTCACATCATAAATTACCTTTGTAATTCCAGCACAGAAGGTTATCTCCTTTCCATTGATGCTGAGAAGGCCTTCGACTGGGTTGCATGGGATTGCATGAAACAAGTTTTGATATATCTGGGTCTTCAAAGCAATATGATCTTTTGGATCATGTCCCTTTACTCTCAACCCACAGCTAAAATATGTGGAAATGGCACCCTGTCGGAGGCCTTCATGGTTTGAAATGGAACACATCAGGGTGTCCCTTATACCCTAATATTTTCATTTTAACTCTAGAAACCATTCTAAGTACCCTACAAAATAATCCCTCCATTCAAGGTCTCACCATTGGTCAGAAACATTATTTAATCTCGGCTTTTGCTGATGATTTATTATTCTACTTGTCCAAACCAATAGTCTCACTTCTCTCTCTCTTATGCTAGAATTTTCCAAATGCAATTATGTTTCAAATTTTCTATTGATTTAGATAAATCAGTAGCTCTAAACATATCTATTCTCTCTTCACTGATTTCCCATTTGTCTAATGTTTTTCCTTTTTGATGGAACTCAGATAGCATCCCCTATTTAGGTATTCCTTTAACATCTAACCCTACCAATCTTCTTAAACTAAACTTCTCTCCCCTAATCAGAAATTTTCGTACAGATTTAGACTGTTGGGATCACCCACATTTTCTTGGTTTGGGAGAATTACCCCGTATATTATCTTTATTACAAACCCCTATTAAATTGCCTCTTTATTTTCTTAGAGATGTCCAAAAGACTTTTACCAAATTTGTATGGCGAGACTCCCACCCACGTTTGAAATTTTCACTTCTTACTCGCCCTAAATCACAAGGAGGATTGGGCCTTTCTGACATAAACGCTATAACTCAGTCTGTTTAATAGCTCGTTCTCTTGATTGGTACAGAAATGCTACATCAAAGGACTGGGCTCAATCGGAAAGCGATATTATTGACCGCCCTGTTACCTCCACACTTTGGTCTTCACACAAATCTCTCTCTTCCATCAAACGTATTTCTCTACTTTCAGAATTTCATAAAATCTACAAAAATAACTTTAGCCCCTTAACTCCAATATTGCAAAATCATGATTTTTCCCCTTGTATCCAACCTGATTTCTTATCTGATTGGAAACTACCCACCCCTCCCACTGTAAAAGACTTCTTAATTAATGGTTTAGTTTCCCCCCAAATGTCATGTGGACTCCATTTCTCTTTGTTCTTATTTACAACTATATAATTTTCTTCTTTATCCACCCACCCACCCAAAATAGTTAATTTGCCAGAAATCCTTTTGAGCAACTCTTTATCAAAACATCTCCTGCTCTTCACACCATTTTTCTCCTTTATTCATTGCTCTCTTGAACCTGCCATAACTCATTTTCGTTATTCTTGGGAGAAAGATCTTGATTTTACTTTTCATGATTCCCAATGGTAAAGAATGTGTTCTCTCACACATCAATGTTCTATAAGCTCTAAAATTCAAGAATCAGCATACAAACTGCTCACTAGATGGTACCAAACTCCTTCAAAATTACATTGAATTTTTCCATCTTCCCCTTCAACTCTACATATCTGGTGGACGTGTTCCAAGATAGTACCCTTTTGAAACAAAATACACTTTTGGATATGTAAAATAACCGCCTTTTCTAATACCCTTGATCTAAAACACTATCTTTTGCATGACACTACTGTTGCTATATGCTCATATAAACACTACCTTATGATACATCTTATCAATGTCACAAAAAATGTAATTCTTATTTACTGGAAATCTAACACCACCCCTCTTATCACTGAATGGAGAAATAGGGTTGAAGAAGTGTCCAGAATGGAGGAAGTCAAGGCCATTTCCCAAGATAAACTAGACTCATACCATGGCATTCTTATAAACATCTCATTTGTTAAAACCACTATCAATATTTAGTTTTCTCTATACCCCGCATGTATATTAACACATTAGAATGTGATAGTCTTCTTTTATTTCTTTGTGTTTTATTTTTTTATTATTTTTTATTATTCTGCTTGATCTTCATTCCCAACTCCTTTAATAGAAATTTACTTTATCATTAAGATCTACCACACATTTAAATATATAAAAAGAAAAAAAATATCTATTATGATACCACATTGTAATGCATACAGATCTAAAAGTGGTAAAAAAAAGTGTTATAATAATGATAAAATATGTGTTTGTATAATGCAAAAAAGACAACCTGTGAAAGGCATACTTTTTATTCCCTACTACAATACACCAATAACACAAACTTCTATGCCAAGGATATGTTCTGAGATACTGTTGCTATAACAAATTAGCAGTGAATCTTTTTTTTCTTCCCTGTCTTTGTGCCTTGCATGAGAGCGATGCCCTGTGGTGCAGTTAGTCATGTCCCGCTAAGCAAAGTAATTTAGCCAGGAAAGAGGATAGAGCCCTTTGCAGGAGAATGCACTAATATACTGTCAAACTAGCAGCAGGAAGCTCTGGTCACTTCTTGCTGACCTCCCTCTAACTTTCACATAAATCACTTCAGCAAACAAAACTATTTTACCTATTGGTACAAATCTCATGGCTTACAGATCTCATGATGAAACACAGTTAGCATCATACTTTTCTCTTCATATAAAAGACTGACGTCTGTTTTCAGGAATTCACATTTCTATTACAAAATATAAAACTACCTTATTCCATCTGAGCATTATTAGCATACATAGGAGAGGAATTATGAAATATCTGCATCCTGGTCTGCATGTAAAATACTTGCAAACTAGACACTATGGCACAGGTACAATAAAGGACTGCGTCAAATGCATGAAAGAGGTGCAACGGTTTTTAGTTTTTTTTTTGCTATTGCTGACAGTTAAAAAAAAAAAAAATCAGGTAGTTATGTGTGACACTTTTACATCCTGGCACTATGGCATTTAAAAATTCATTAAGAAATACCGCCAGATTGGTGATAAGAAAAGTGGAGGTAAATAGGACCTCTTCCATGCTGGAGTAAATTGTGTCATACGAGTAAGTAATGTGTTGCAGAAAAAATTCTGTGTTTCATGAATCCATTTGCAAGTTGCACAATTTGATGAACAAATGGGGGACAGATTTCTAATGAGTGTCTACCACACTCTTTTTGAATTCCAGTGTATATGTTTGGTGAACTACATCCAAATCTGGTTACTCAACTTGCAGATAACATACACCTGGCCAGTGTCATACCTAATATACTCGACACCCGGGGGATACATTTTGCAAACACCCAATCCTCTAGAAGACAAAATGATTTTGGTAATTATCATGAAATCAAACAAATAATATTAATGGCTATGGCTATGGTCAGGGGCATGTAATGTACGGTAAAGCCTATGGAGTGGAGACAAACTTATTCTGGTATTCAGTGGTGCAGTGCCCCCTTACATTGGTGGTCAGTGCAGTAGTCCCCCCCTATGCTGGCAGTCAGTAATGAAGTGCCCCTTATAGTGCTTGTCTGTGGAGAAGGGCTCCCTTACATTTGTGGCTCTGTCAAGTGACACTTACACTGGAACTATTCAGGCACCACCAAAACAGGAGATCAATCACTTACAGAACTGCCTATATGCCAGCTGGGTATCACTAGACCCAGGGAACTGAGCAGGTGACCTGGGGCATGTTCCCATATGCCAGAGTCTAGCAGTGACCATTATTTTATCACTGATTGTGTTTAGAACTGCAAGAGCATGGTGATAAACAGTAAACTGTATTTAAATGGTTTTATTCTTGTTTCTACATTCTCTACAGAAAATGCACCCTCTTATTGCCTGTATCTGAAGTGGACCACTCTCACTACCCTGTATTTGGACTGTTTAGGTTGGCCCTAGCACTAGATATATGTACGTTGGTAAATTTGAATAATCTAACAGATTAGATCTCAGAAAAATCTAACTTCTATATGGCCAGCTTTAGATAACCGAGCCCTATTGTTTGTGATCACATTTTTGTATCCAGAACAATAGAAAGCAGAATCATATTGCAAACAGGTTGCTTATTCTGTTACACACCACACAACTTTATTGAGTATACTACTATTAATAAACAGCAAGATTCGCCATCTCAAGACAATGTAAATCAGCCTCCCTCTTTAGCCAAGGGGGCCTCATTCCTCAACTCTAATGAATGTGAATACTTTGGTGGCATTGATCAAAAATAAGCTCAGGCCACTTCCACATGGTCATGCTGGATTGTGTTAAAAGATCAAACTAATTTAAATATTTTTGACTGGGCTAAATTAATATTAATGCTCTGTTTCTTGATATCTCAAATGTAAGCAGTAAATGCTTACCATGGTTCCCCCTCCTATCCAGTTTCCCCCATCCATATTCAGGGGTGTGGAATTTTTTTTTAAAACTACTTGTCCAAGGGACATCCTACTTGTCCCTCATAACAATCTACCTGTTCAGATACAAAAAATTATTTTAACCAAACTGTATTTAACCCTGCAAAGAAGCGCTTTACATTTGTCAGCACAGTCAGGTGAAGGGCCATATTTGAGAGGATAATTCTATTTTCCCAAATTACTTGAGAAAGTGAACTTACCCTTTAAACTTTAATGCACATTGTGTGCATTAGAGAGTGCTGCTCCTCCAGGCAACTGTCCAAGTTCTGAATGTAAACAAACCCTAGAACTTGAGCTATACGTTTGTTCAAATGTAATTTACCTTTTCCACATTAAGTGCACCCACACTTATTATATATCATTTTTAGAGGACGACTAGGTATTTCCTTTCCCATCAAAAGTATATAAATTAACCATAATTTAATATGAATAAAATAAAATCAAAAATTTTAAGTAAAAAGCCAAAAAAATAAAACCCCCCAAATTCTGAACAGAACTATTGTACTGATCAGAGTAATCACAGCAATAAAAATCCAATTTTTTTGTAAAATATAAAAGATGCGGTTACATTGAGTAAATAAACACCAAATATGTCAATTGTTAAAGTTGCGTGCACCCTGCAATGGCATAAAAAACTATAGTACACAAAATTGACCATATGTGACGCTTTAAAAGCCTGTACAGGTCATCAGGTTAGAGTTAACCATGAATTATGCCCCCAGAATTATTGCTCTCACTATAATGTTCGCAGTGATACTTAACATATGTGGCACATGTGCATGCCCTACACGTGCATTTATTTGCATGCAGATGGAGGGGGCGGTTTAAATTTAAATTTTTATTATATTTTACTCTCTCACTTAAGTTTTTTGCTATCACACTATTGTTATTGCTAACAAGCCCCTATGTGATAGCGTTTGGAGGTGACAGGTTCACTGTGGTCAATCTCCTTTGCAACCCGGCTTTTGACAGCTATGATCACACAGAGCAGATAGGAGAACAAATGTTGTCCAGTCTGCACCCTGCTTTCCATCCTGAAGTCATTTGCCATGGTACCGGGTCCCCCAGAACAGCGGAGGACCCCGAAAACCATGGTGGGGAGGTGGGGCAGCGGACAAGCAGGCTGCTACAGGTGATCTGGATGGCTGTGCAGCCGCCCATATCACTTTTACAAAACGAGCGGTTGCTCCCCCTTTTTACATTTAGCCCTGCTTGCCTGCAGCAGAGCTAACTGTAGAAAAAAACCCACCTGCCTGGCACACGGAACTGCATGTCCTGGGCGTTGGGTGATAGGATTTGTGCATCCCTGATACTCTACCCATATCACACTCTATTCAGTCTGCAATGCATATGAATTTGCATTTAATGTGGCTTTATTCTTTTTCTACAAGTCAAAAAAACTAAACTCAACAGTTTAAATGAAAGCCTGAAAATAAATTCAAACTTATATTTATATAAAATAATATAATAAAAGGAGAATAGATAAGTGTTATTATGGGCAAGGAAAAGCATTTATAGAATTTTAGTATTATGGCTTACACAATTTTAAGCACAAGTAGAAGTACTGCAGATAGCTAATCAGAGATCTGTGTTCCATAACTTGCACTTGATAAATCACAGGTGGTATCTTAATAATTGCTGTGGCAGAATCAACACTTTCACATTGCTACAGTTTTTATAAATCAGGTCACTGTTAACCCATTAAAAAAAAAAAAAAAAAAAAAAAAAAAAGGTTTTTTGAAAAAAAAAAAACTATTTTATGACCTTTTATCATCAGTCAGACTAATGTTCATTGAATGCTTTGACCAACTGCATATTGCACAGTGGGTTCTGTGTTTAATGAGCCCATATATTTTTAAGAACTAAATCGTATGAAAAGACTGGAGCTGCATTAAAGTATTCAGTAAAATGTTTTAACGTTATATTTATAGGAGATGCAAGATGGGTATCATGGCTTTCATAAGTTTAATGATTCACGATTTCTCCACTCTTCTTTTCTGCACTCCATATTTTAGAACCATTGATAAAAGCATACAGATTTTTGCTGGCTGTTAAATGCACACTTCACTGTAAGCTGACTTAAAAAAGCAAACATTCTTATTACAAACTGAGAAATAAAACTTCCTTCATGACAAATCCAATCTTCTTCAAAGCTGAATAGTAGTAATTCCTCCTCCTTTGAGCATGTGTAAAACGTTGAACCGTTTCCTCATGGTTCTGATACCTGCTTTTCAAAGTGTTAAAATTTATTGGTGTGAAAAAAAGGCTTTTGTAGAAAGATGGGATTCCATTTGAGAAGATACATTACTCTGTGTCTGTAAAGCATTTGAGCCAGGGTATAATTCAGCAAGATGATGACAATACTGGCTCCAAAAGGAAAGGCAAGACCAGATTGGATGAGAATGAGCTAACAGATTGTGCAGTCCAGTTCTATCCCTTTGAGTGTGATGTATTGTTTCAAGATGCTAAGTGCACATGCTTTTTGTAGCATATTTGCAAGTTATTATTGATTTTTTTTTCGTTTTTAGAGCACTAATTATTAGTGTTATGATTTCAGTGCATATCAGATTCGTACCATATGCTTTAGAGTAATGCCCCTAGGTTGTCTGCGACGCCCGGTGAAAGGGCCATGTGCCATGAGACACAATCACAAAAGTTAAGTAAGTCTTTTATGCAGGATTTACTAACATCACATCTGCTGCAGATGTTAAATGAAGTAAAAACTTCTCTGTCATAATTAAGTGTTCACTTTTTATGAGGCACTTTGGTGTCATAAAAAAGCAAGCTCTCTGGAAAGAGCAGACATGTTGGCATTCTATGCTAGCTGTTACATGCAAACACTGGCAATAAAAAAGAATTAATATATTAGGCAAGCTGTTGTAACATATCAGTACTTGGATATGGGACATTATCAGCATCAAGTGACTGGTAAGGTTAATAGCGGAGTATTTAAAAAAAGTACATGACTATACTCCATACCTTGATTAGACTGCTTTAAAAGATATTATTTACCTTTATATAAAGAAGATATCTGCATTTAAGTGAGGAAATGATGTTATGTATACTAATCCTTGTTATAGTGTGGCGTACCAGTTGTAATGGCATAAGTGACTGGTTCTGGTTGCTGCCATTTTCCTTTTTAACAACAACAATTAATTAGAGACACTGAGAAAAATATGAATGGCAGTGTGGTATGATGTATCGGAAAAGGACAAAAGGGGTTTAATAAAACCTGCAGTGGCAGAAATAAGGGGTCTGACATTGCTTAAGATCTTATAATAATAGTTGCCTGGTGGCACTGGCTTAAATACTTTCTGATATACTGACCTGTAACAAGCATGCAGATTGAAAAAAACAGTGTTTAAGTAGATCTAAACCCAACCACTAAAAGCTCATATGCATGTTAAAATGTTACTTTATTTCAAACATGTTTCTAAAAAAAAGTCTGCAGCTTTTATAACAAGAATATCTGATGCTCTCATGAAAACATTTGCTCAGACACTTCTTGTTATAGGTTAAAAGCGTTAAAGCAAATGTTAATTTACTTTAACGCTTTGACAGCTGGCAGCAGAATGAATGCATGGGGGCTAGCTGCCAAACCCAACCGTCAATGACAGTTTCAGTGCCACTAGTAATGGAAATCTAATCAGAGTGGTCCCTGATCATGTGATCACATGAAGGCAGTGACATAATGGTCACATGAAGGATGGAGGCTTTATTCAGAAAAAAAACCCCAAAGCCTGCATGAAAAAACACAAAAGCCTTTATTATCGACCTGTCTTAAAAAGTGAACGCTCTGGAGCTCATTCTTGATGCACTCATTAGTGAGTCAATAACATAGAACAAGAATGCTGTTCTGACTTTATTAGCTACACACTTGCTCCAGGTCAATGACCAGGGCCGGATTTACTCTCTCTGCTGCCCCAAGGCAAGGTTCCTCAATGCGCCCCCCCCATGGAGAATGCCAGACCTGCAGGCTGCATACAAGTGATCTCGGCAACATTTTTGAGATCACTTGTACAAAACAAGTGGTGGCTTCCCCACTGCACATTTAGCTCTGCTTGCCCAAAGCAGGGCTAAATGTAGAAAACAAATGAAAATAGCATGGACAAAATGTTCGAACCCTTAACCTCAAATATGTTGTTGCACAGCTTTTAGCTGCAAATTAATCCAAACAAGCAATATCTGTTGCTCTCAATGAGACTTCTGCACCTGCCAACAGGTAGTGTGGCCCGCTCTGCTTTAGCAATCTGCTCCAACTGTCTCAGGTTTGCTTCAGCTCTTTTCATGGATGCTTGATAGGATTTAGATCCGGGCTCAAAGAAGGCCACTTCAGAATAGTCCTATGTTTTGTGCTTAGCCATTCTTGGGTACTCCAGAACTTGATAGTCTTGACATTTAATTGTGCCTTGCACAGATGCCAGATGCAGCGAAGCATCCCGCAAAACATAACCAAGCCTTCTTCATATTTTACAGTAGGTATGGTGTTTTCTTTGAAAGTTTTATTTTTTCCTCTGCAAACGTAGGGTTGATGTGACCTGCCAAAAATCTCCAGTTTTATCTTATTTGTCCAAAGGACATACTCTCAGAAGCATTGTGGGTTTCCAATGTACATTTTAGCAAATTCCAGTCTGGCTTATTTATATTTTTCTTTCAACAGTGGAGTTCTGTGGGTATTCTTCCTTTGAGCCCACTGTTGCCCAAAAAGCAACGGATGGTGCAAGCAAACAATGATAAACCTTACGCTTGAGGTTCAGCTTGTATCTCTTTAGAAATTTTCCTTGGCTCTTTGCCTACCATTCACACTATGCTTCTGGACCTTAAACTTCTTAATATTATTTGCAACTGTAGTCACAGGAACCTCTTATGTCCCTTACGTTTGACATGATGGTCTATAATTTTCTTTCTAATCTCCTCAGACAATTCTCTTGTTTGCTTTTTCTGGTGGTGCACTCAATGATACCAAACAGCAGCATGACTACCTTTCCCATTTAAATAGGCTGACTGACTGATCACAAGATTGAGGATATGAGCCATACTAATTGCAGAAAACAGTTAGTTTGAAATATCACTATGATCCACTTATTTATAACCTTTTCTAGAGGTGACAACAAATCTGTCCAGGCGATATTAGAATATCTTTGTAGATTAACCTCCCTGGCGGTATGATTATTCAGGATTTTAGGTACCAAAAGCGGTACATTGTTTTTCAAGCAAATATGTTGTTTTACATTGTAGGCCTGTAGTTCTTAGTAAATCCTAGGAATAACTCACCTAAATCTGTCCAAACAAGAGTCCAGTAGACATCCCGGGTATGTTAAAGTTTGAAAAACAAAATAATAAATTATAATAACAAAACATATCTTTTTTTATTTTCTTTGCTTTACTCTATGACATACCAAAGTATGTATCAACCAATTTATCCAGGATTGTAAGTGTAATAGCAGAATACTTTACATAAATAATAGCAAAAATGTTGATCTCTTGAATCATAAACAAAGCTTTTTACTTTTTACTGGTATTTAGATAGCACCGACAATTTACGCAGTACTTTACATAGTTTCGCATTTACATCAGTCCCTGCCTTCAATGAGCTTACAATCTAAGGTCCTTATCTCATATGAATACCTACAAGGCCAATTTAGACAGGAGTCATTTACCTTTCCAGCATGTCTTTGGAGTGTAGGAGGAAACGCACGTAAGCACAAAGAGAACATGAAAACTCCTTGCAGATAGTGTCCTGTCTGGGATTTGAACCGGGGACCCTCAGCGCTTACCACTTTGCCACTCTGCCGTATTTGATTTGTAGTCATGGTACAAATGTAAGATTAAAATATGAAATTAATGAAGCTAATACTGAAAAGCTTTTTGCAGAAAGAATTACAAAGTCAATTTTTAACACTTCACTAGTATGACTTTGGAATTAGCAGATGAATAGGTGACCTAGAGCACACTGGTAGAACAAATTAATTCAGGGGATTTCTAGACTTAATTAACTTTTTATTAAGCAAAACAATTTAGGTGCTGGCTGCACAAGCAAAAGATTTGAAAATTATACCGAAAATATATGGTTTTAGCAATCAATGAATAGCATTCACCTAAAGAACTATTCAAGTAGTTCAGCCAAACTTCCCACCTTTAGTTAAATAGGTATCATAATATGAAGACTCAATGAAAGAGCACAGTTTGAAGGCCTATTTTCAAAGTTCCGTTCAGCTAATTGACTTTGTTAATATATAGCAATGAATAATGTGCTGACTTTGCTTAGAAAATGCTGCTAAGCCAAGAAAATAGTGATGCCAAAAAATGGTTCAGTATTGAAGATCTATGTACAGTTTACATAGATCTCTGATACAGTACAATGTACAATCCCTGATAAATTATCCACAATTTCTAAACTACAAAAGGGATTAGAAAGAAAGTATTAGAAAAAGTGAACCAAAAAAAAAATCTATTTTTTGTTTATCACGGCTGTTAATAACAACTAGCACTAAAGCTTATTTAGCAACTGACTTATGCACCACAAAAATGTGTCCAATGCTGAGCAGTTTATTTTACAATAATATAATGGTATAGTACACATGAAATTGTAGCATTAAAATGTAGATAATGCACAGTTCTGGGATGGCAATATATAGCATTTGAAGCTACCATGATGCCTATATAGGATTCATAAAGAAAAGTAATATGCGGGTTACTCTATCTTATAAAGAAATTCTAGCTTGCTGATTCTCTAGAAGTTAGTAGTGCTGATTGTGAGATATGATTTAGTACTGTGAACAACATTGTTACACTATACTGAATGCACTCTGCTCCAGTTATGTAGCAGATGTGTCTTCTTTGATATATACGGATCCTCGTGTCTCCATGTTGGATCAAAGAACGATATGAACATTGCTCAGCATATTCAACAAAATGGTCATTCTAGTGTAAAACTTTCACGAATGGTTGGATTTTCTTTTTCAACATAAGCCAGTAAATGAAATCAGGATTTGACCTTAATTTTTGCATATATATGCAATGCAACTTAAAATTCTACAGAGGTGGTGGAAGGTTTATTTTAATTTTATTTGACAAAGCACAATAGTTTTGCAGGTGGATTTTCCCAACATCTGGCTCTCCCATTCTTCATTGGGAAATTCATGTCTTAGTAACATTTGTCAGAAGACAGGAATCACCAGCACTCAGTAATATCGTTCAACATGTCCATTTATTTGGACAAATCGTCACAATGAAAAAAGCCAACGTTTCGGGGCCACACAGGGTCCCTTCCTCAGGGCGAGAAGATGTGACGCATTTGGTCACATCTTCTCGCCCCGATGAAGGGACCCTGTGTAGCCCCGAAAAGTTGGCTTCTTTCATTGTGATGATTTGTCCAAATAAATGGACATATTGAACAATATTACTGAGTGCTGGTGATTCCTGTCTTCTGCCTTGTGTCTGCACAGCGCCATCCGTGGTCACCACTGCGAGCACCACTGTTACATAGGCCGGGAGCGCTGTGGGGAGTGCAGAGGGATTTTCTATCTACCTACATTAGTAACATTTGTTTTATTTATAATATACCTTGAAACATTCATCATTTTCAAATGGCAAATCAAAGATTTGATCAATAATTCACCATTCTTTCCATAGGGGGACCAGCTGGGCCTGATTCCACTCTGCTATCTAGGCCCACATTTTTGCATTATGAATTTGTGCTTAAAATGTATCTTAACCCCAAACAATAAAATATATTGCAGCTTACCAGTCCTTAGCTTTCTTTTTTCCCTTTCTTTTTACTTGGTAACCCTTCAAATAACACATTTTCTGTCCCTGGGTGGGTACACTCAAAGGCAGTGACAAGGATACTGGATTTAATGTCATACTCAGGCCAGCATGCCAAGCACCCTAATGAAACCACAGGCTAACAACCTGGCAGTAATTTGACCTCAAGTTATGTGCAGACGTATTAAAAAAAACAGTAAACTAGTTACAGAAGCAGGGGGATGAGAATTCTGGGAAATCCTTTGTGCAATCAAGACTGTTGCCACAGCTGCACAAACAATATAAATATGATTTATGCCAATAATTATAGAAAATCGTGATTTGGAAAAGAGTTTTTTAATAACTATTACAAAATTGCTTTTATAGCATTCATATCAACAATAAAAAAGTATTTTTTTAATTTAATGCTAAAAACAGCAATGCAAGTGCACACCAGGTATCTTCTCCAAGGAAGCACAGCAAAACTACATAATATATTAATAAGGACATTGACATCTGCTAGTGGAATTGAGCACCAAATATCATGCAATCACAAACATATGGCTTTCCAATATATATTTTTGGATTTAAGGTTGAGTAATAGAATATCATATACTAAATTAAAACGAAATAGAGATTTTTCATCTGAAGGCAACATGGATTCTGGCAGTGGCTGCTATGTGATGGAAGAATCTTAAAGGTCAAGAAATTGGTATCCAATCATTTTTTTGCCCAGTAACAGGACTAAAAAGTTCCTAGAGATCAATCTATTGCAGGCACTAACTGCAGAATTTGGAACCATTGACTTGAGAAAAAAAAGGGGATATGGCTGTAACCTTTAAATACACCTATAGCTTCTTTTTTGGGATACTCAGTCAAAAAGGTTAAAAGAATGGGAAAAAAAAGGGCAGGCTTAACAGACCACTTGTTTTTTTTTTTTGCCAACAATCTTCTATGTTTTTTGATAGCAAAGATTTTTATTAACGTTTTACAAAATACAAATATAATGTAGATAAGTTCCATAAATGCATAACAGTGTAGCAGCCACTTAGGAAATGCTAATGGAAGGTATGAAAATTAACCATAGCAGCAAATTGTATGTGAACTTCATGCAAGGGAAAAGGAGGAAAAGAGAAGAGAGAAAGAAGAGCGGAAAATCAGACTAAAGAGGATAGGGAAAAGAAAGAAAAAACTAAGGTGAAGTGGGGTACACCCGATGACACCGGGGGTCCATACAGTTCAGAGGAAGGAATCTGGAAGAAACCAGATACCATCTCCTGAGGGACTTAAACGGAGTCTCCAACAAAGTTATATTAATATTGAAAGTAGCCACCATTGTCCAAATATGTTGCCAATCAGACTTGGACGCTTTAAGATCTTCTTTTTGTGAGGTAGAATATTGGGAAGAAGTGACGAAACTCAATGGCTGAGTTGTAGGTATCTAAAATATTCAGAAAGCGGGGCTTGTAATCTATCTCTGAATTGGGTCCAGTCACGGATCGACCCATTGTCCAAAAGTTGATGCAAACAGGTAATGTTATGGGAAGACTACCAAGTGAAGGCAGTAAGTGATTCAAGACCCCGGGGGTAAATGAGGGGTTTTCCAGGATAGGGAGCAAAGGCAAATGTGGGGATTGCAATTTGCTATGTATGTGTGCTATCTAGTATTATCCCAAATGTTGAGGGTTTGGGGGTAGGAGATGACTCATAGTCGTAGGACAGGAACATGATGATAACTACCACTCTTCTATGTTTTATAGTGAAGCAACTTTACTGTAGAGCAGGTCCACCATGTATGGAGGTTTATAGCTCAAACCCTTTATGGAAACAAAGTAAATATACCCTGTGTATGATTTTAAGGAAGGCTTTCATAATTGTGGTCTGGTAGCTTCCTTTCCTTAGGTTGGTGCAGCAGTGATGCCATCTGGGAAACAAAATGTTTATTTTATCTTTATTGCATTGATTTATGGTTAAACACAGGAAACAACCCTTTATATGACAGAAAAATGCAAAAGGTGTGCAAGAAGTAATCTGCGCACAAATTAGAACTGATCTTAGAAAATGAAAGACATCATAAATTTGCTTTGATGTCATGACATACTGATACTGTATGTACAAGTTGTATACAGTATGTCTCCAAGTGCCTTTTATAAAGAATTTACAAAAAAAAGAGGGACAATCTGCTCCACAGTATTTTAGTTTAGTTAGCCCATTATTAAGCCAGCAAGAGATGTAGCCAATCTAGGGGGTAATGCTGAACTGTAACAAATCTCTAGTATAGGAAAACGGCACGATTTGGAGGTTGAGAGGAAACCTGGTCTTTCCCACTTGGCATGGCAAGCACACTAGTTCCTTGCTTTATATAAGTTGATATTTAAACACCAAAATAAAACAAATAGATTAGTAAGAACTAATAGATCAGATTCTAAGGTCTATAATAGGAAAATCTTGTGGACATTTTTAGAGTAATGCCAGTTACGCAACATTATAACATTTCATAAGATCTGGGACAGAGAGAGCTGCTACAGAAAATATATTTCTGGGAATTCTTGTTTTTTTTATTCCTCAATATAAAGGGCTATAATCGTTTATGGGATGCAATTTAGTTCTATACTAATATAATGAATCAAGGGTCCTAATGTTGCTTACAAGAGACCCAGGGACAGAACGACTACCTATTATTATTACACACACAGGTGTGAGCAGCTGACAAGGGATTTTAGTGTATTTAGTAATTCCACTAAATCAAGCTAATATCACATTTAAGTAAAGTGGTTTGCAGTTGTTTTGTTTCCTGAAATACTTACATGACCTCAATTCCAACAAGACAATGCGTCCTGGCCACGGTGCTCGTATTGTGTAGGAGTGGTTTTAAGAACATGAGGGAGAATTTACCTTGCTTAGGTGGCCCGCACAATCGCCAGATCTCAATCCAATTGAGCATTTGAGGGACAAAGTTGAAAGAGCCGTCAGGCAGCTGGTTCCACAACTATCAAATCTCACAGAACTGGACAGTGCTATTCATCAGGCATGGTGTCAGATTCCTCGCATCACCTTTCAACATCTCATGGAGTCAATGCCAAGAAGAATGGCCGCAGTATTGAAGACAAAAGGTTGCCCAACGAAGTACTGATGGGGTGGTCATAATAATCTGGCCACTCAGTGTATATATAGATATACTGTATATATCTAGATATATATATATAAACACACAAGTTTTTGCTTCTTTAATAGACACCATACAACCAAACCACACACTAAATTATAATGTGCACCACCTTTTAGACTAGAAGTTCCAAAACAGAGCTCACGAGTCAAGAAAACATCCACTCAGTCAAGTTAATAAAACACTTCATGGAATATAAAGGCTATAATTTATGATCAGAGAAACATAAATTATAACTAAGCGTGGCTATTAATGATTGCACAAGCACAGCTCTAAACAGTGCAAAACACCCTTATTGTACAATACCATTACTACAACAACAGCAGTCCACATTTGGAATTTGCTGCAATCTGAATGCTTTTAATTTTCAATGGATCAATGTACACAAGTCATATGTTTTCTCATTGCTTTTGAAAACTTCAGTCAGAACGTTTATCAGTTAAGATATTAATAATTTTGAATGGTTAGCCAATTGCTTTTGGCTAAACAGACAGCTTATAGTAATATATAAAACAGTCACTACTTCCGCCTTTCCTATCCTTTGAGCTGTTTTGACCACTTTGCATTTAGTTAAAACAAAGAATAAAATAGGTGCACATATATAAAGAATCAACTGAATGGTTGAAGTTCAGATTACTTATGTAATATTCGACACACTTGGTGGCTCAGTGCTGTGGTAGATCAGTCTTGCGGAGTGAGAGAGATAATAGGGCTGAGTTAGTAAAAGTGCATCATGCCACCCAAGTCTATTTGCTTCAAATTGTCTAAGTTAGTAGAAACTTACATTTCATTTTTAATATTTTATTCTAAGTTTATACTAACAAAAACAACAACAAAAACTACACATACCGACCCTTGCAAATATCTGGTTGTGCCTTTAGATAATCTTCACAGGGCCTCAGAATCCCCAAAACCCAGGGAACACATAGAAGCTACAGCATCAAGTTTGCCAACAAGAAGGTAAGAGGGCAAGAGACGGCAAGTCAGAAGAGCAATTAGGAAGTTGTGGTTGCTGTTTGCTGTCTGTGTTATAGGTGGAAGTATCAAGAGCCATTTTGGCACATAGGACCATCTTCAAATTTTCTCTTTAAATTTCCTGACTGGGTATTTGAAGCCAATCCAAATTCATAGGGTGAAAAGCTCACATGGCCTCCCCAGTTAACTGTTCCACAGCAGGCTCTCTAAATAATCATTCAATACCAGCCTCTCCAGTTAAGCATTCCATAGCAGAAGCTCAAGAAAATAATAATTTTCAAACTTTCAGTGATAGGTTAAACCCTCAAAGTTTTCAACAAGTCTTGCAGTCTTCTATAAATTAGTAATAACTATTAAAGAAGCCATGGATGAACCCACCTTAGCACTGTTTGAACTATTTGGCTTTTCGGCAAAAAAAAAACCCATTTGGCTGCTTCGTAAATAAAAAAAAAAAAGAAAAGTTTATTCTTTTTTAAATAGTCATTTCTGTTTAGAAACGTGGTGTAAGAAACAACAATAAAAACCATGTTACAAAATTAAGCCAACAATGATTTCATGATTTTCACAAAATGTCACCATTATTTGTAAACGCACATATAGGCAAATGTGTGCAAAGTGTAAAAAATTACCTCTCTCTCATCCATATTGAGCCACTGTTTGGGGTCATTTTCAGTTGCTAAGAAAGCAATTAAATCAATAGCTGTAAGCCGAGTCTGACGTCTGGATGACACAAAGATGAGCACAGGTTTTGCAGGTGAATGGCTTCGTATAGCTGTAAAAAAAGTGATAAAACAAGTAAACCTATGGTTGTTCTTTGGCATGGTATAGTGATATTTATTTACCATGCATAGTATTAAATTAAGGTTGGGTTACAATAACAGTTTATAAACACTTTAAGCAAAAAACCAGGAGAACAGATTAAAGGACCTTGGTTTGGCTGAAATGGTGCTGTGCGGCCAAAAGCATCTTGGCAACCAAAGACACTGCGGGCTGACAGTGTCCTAGCAACCAGTGACTTTATGGGTCAACAGCATCCTAGCAACCAGTGACAGAGGGGGTTGGCTGGGGGGTCCAAAATTGCTTGCCCGCAGTTTTCTTAGTTCAGAAATGGTGATATTTATTATTTGTCATAGACATATTGGAAAGGTGTTGCAAATAAGAACTTTGTTGCATGTGTCCTTTTATGAATTTGATTCAAAAGTTTTACAGCTTTAACGCCAGAATTGTGTTGCAAAGCCCACGGAATTTCCCCTGCGTTGTCAGAAGCACAGGAAGTGGTATTGTGAAATGGAGAAACAGATGCAATAATAACTGGATAGAGGTTGTAACCCATCCTACTATACCTAAAACTAAAAACCAAAAGTAAAGTGCTGTAGAACATTAATAAAATGCAGCAGACCCACAAGTGGTTGCAAACATATTCTTATTATAAAGTAGTATAAAAATCCGCAGACAAAGATTGCACTAAATGTTAAAGCACAGCACAGTTAGAAGTAGGGATGTTCAGATACCAAGTACCGTACTCGGTACAAGTACAAGTACAGATAATTTTCCAACTCCAGTACTAGACTAGAGAAAAATTCAAAATTTAGGAGGCAGCTGTCATTTTTAAGGAGCATACAGAGCTCCTGGGATTTGTACATTCCCATTTTAATGCATGCTTTTTAAAAAATAAATATTTAAAAGTGATGCACCGATATCATTTTTCCAAGTACAAATACTGATACTTGTCCAAGTACTTTCAGATACAAGTACCGATACATTTTTGTTTATTGTCATGTGACAGTTTTTATAAAACAATAAAGACTAATGATCTCAGGACAGTGGGGGAGCGCCAGAGCCAGGTCCCAATTGCAACCGCTGTGACCCTGGTAGTTTTCGTGAAAATGCCAAGTATCGGCACTGGTATCTGAACTGGTATCTGGACATCCCTAGTTAGAAGTGAATGACTTTTTTTTTCCCACTACTGTGCCCCAAAGTCTTTCTTTACTCTGTCCCTCTTGGGGAGTGTGCACTGTGTGGCCTCACGTCTGATCTTCAAGTGACATAAAGCCAAGCGCTATCTATTGAAATTCCAGAGAACGTTACCCCTGTCATTTAACACTCATGTAGGAGAAGCAGGGGAGTGGCTTGGAATATAGAGCTTCTGTGCAATTTTTGCATATCTCTGTCCAGGGCGCACACTTCAGGGTGGCTCCAGGGAGACCCTGCATGCTGTGGAGCCACCCAAAAGGAGGAAATGAGGATTACCACACTTCTAAAGGCTAATTTTAATGAAAAAACAGAATTGATGAAAAAAGGGGAATAGAAAGTAAAAAAGATTATGAGGTATGTTCATACATTATTTTTTTCCACAAGGGTTTAAAAATAAAATATCCAGCACATAGGCATTAAATAGGTTGAAGAAGAGATTAGGATTAGGTTAGACATCGATTGACACTGATGCAAAAAATAGATTGTATATTTATGTGGCTCAAAAAAGGATGGGGGGGGGGGGGC